>NC_056741.1:1994881094-1994976094 GCF_019279795.1 Protopterus annectens
AGACAACAATCTTAACTTTGACACTCATATAAACACCTCAATAAAATTAGTTAACAAAAAACTAGGATCCCTTTACAGAATTAAACCCTATCTTACACCAGAAGCTAGGACCACTATAGCCAGAACTCACCTAATCTCCACTCTCCTCTATGCTTCTCCTATATACACCAATCTCTAAAAACAACCTCAATAAACTAGCAACATCCTATAACAATATTGCTAGATTTGCAACAGGCTCTCCTTTTAGAACCCATCACTGTCTAAATCTACGACATCTAAACTGGCTAGAACTACTTAACCAGCTCCAACTTCTCCAGCTTACAATAATCCACAAGACCCTGTATCAACCTAGCAACACCCCAATACTCTCTACCCTAATTGCACCTTATAATAATCTCAAAAATCTATGCTCCTCAAACAAACTACTGATCAATACTACTAAACCCAACAACTCAGCAGGTGAATCCTTATTCTCGAACTCTGTTGGAAAAATATGGAATAAACTACCCTCAGAAATCACTTCTCAGTCTTCTCTATCACTTTTTAAAAAGAACCTAAAACTATACCTCAATAAATACTGGCTATGCTCCTGAACTAACCCAGACTAATTATTTTCCTATCCTCTATACCTCACCCTACATCCTTTCTTTTCTTCCATTTACGTATTCTTTAAAATACTATTATACAACATATATGTATCTTGCACCTGATCATGAAATCACTAAGTGTTTTGCAATTTGTATGTACCTGTGTGGGGGGGGGGGATAAAAAAAAATATTATAATTGGCTTTTGTAATACTTGCTATTTTATAATATCTGTAATAACTTCTGTTTTAACTATGTATGATTTCTTGGAGCTTTTCTCCCCGGGCCTCTACTGAAAATGGACATGTATCCAGCTAGACTAGCCCGGTCAACAAATGTAAAATAAAAATAAATAAAAAATAAATAAATAATCAGATATATTGTATTTATAGATACCAATCCTTCCTAATTTTACAGTGTCTCTTCCCTGATGTAAACTGGCTGTAAAGAAGAGTAGGTTTGAGAAAACCTCCTAAAACCATGCAGCTGAGGTGGCTTACAGGTAAATTGCTTTGACTATGGTGTGCAGGGTCCTGGGTTGAAAACGTGCAAGGGCTGTTTATTTTGTTGCTAGGCAGAATAAGGACTGTTGGATACAGAGTGGTTATGTCAGTTATGAGCAGCTTTAAGCGTATTTGTGTAGGTTAGCGTGATGGTAAGTGGTGCTAATGTACGGTTAAACCAATAGGTGCTTACGCCGTGTAGGCTTCGCTTACCAGTGCGCAAATCTGCATTTACATTTAAGCAATGCTTAAACCTGCTAAGCATCGCTCAGCCCTGGTGACCATTGATCACATTCCAGTCTGATAAAATAGCAGGGCAATAACATCTTTAATAAGTGTATTTAATTCCCTGTACATAACATGCTTCTATGTGCTGTCATTACAGTAGCAAGGGGTGTGGGTATACTGTATGGGACTCCTGAGTATACATGGGTAGTACCACGATCTTTTCTCTTTGTATTTGTTTCATACATGGGTAGTATCCCAGGTTATATGCTGTCACACTTGCATGTTACACCAGCTACAGTGCACTGGTTGACAAATATAGTTTAACACATATTGTATCATTACATTAGTACTGTTAACAGTGCTTTTCCAAGTAAGAGTAGATTGCAGATTGTAGTACTAGAACCATACACTCCTGCATGCAAAGCTGGACTTTGAGTATTGACTGTCTTGTTCTTGGTGTTTGAGATATATGTTTTTATGTATCTCCTATTGGATATTGATCTGTTATGTTGATATTAATGGTGGACTACTTATGTTTTTTGGACATGTCATTTAGGACAGCTGTCATGTAGTAATGGCATACATTTCAGTTTCAGACATCTATCTTTCAAAACATTCATCCTAATGCATAACCTGTTGGCTATCTACTTTTTGTCTGTCCACTGTACAGATGTGCAGATGTCAGGTATTGCTACAGCCATACCACTATGTAGGTGCCCACATTGTATTGTGCTGTGGGCCTGAGCACTGCTGCTAGTTTCAACATATGGGACATTCCTTAATGTGGGCCTTGCCCCTTTTCCTTGCCTGTGTGAGGGACATTACAGAGGTGGTGGCCTACAGATTCACATACAGTAGGTGGCAATACATCACAGGACAGGACATGTGGAGACAGCCAAACAACATGGGGGGCATATCCCCAGATTTGTGAACAGATTCTATGTCATCAGTGCTGTTACACACATGGTGGATTGATAGCTTGACAGGGTTTGTGTGGATATGCATTTAGTGAGTGACTTCATGACTCACAGTGATATGTCTCTGACATACCTCTCCACTGGCACTCTGTAAACAGATGGGCAACATGTCTGCCTGTTATGTTTTCTCTGTTCTCCAGATAGCTGGTGTCCTTGATAAATCAGTTGTGGACTCTGGGAAATGCAGTCAGTAAATATTCACGTCCATTGGCATTACCAGTGTCATATTCCTCATAAAAGATGTTACAACAAACCCAATGATATCTGCAACTGTTTCAATGTATGACAGCAGTATGTTCAATCTACCCCTGTGTTTGTGCCTCTGTCTCCAAATGATGTCAGGCTTTGTCCAGATGTCAATCAGGCGCAGACGTATTTATTATCATTATTTCTTTACTTCATTCCTGCTACCATCCCAGTGATGTAATACACCCACAGCCATGTCAGGGAAGAGGCCTTAGATATGTGTCTTGAGCCTGTGTGTTCTGAGGTGAACTGTACATGTGAGAGACGTACACCACTACTTCAGCTACAACCCCATTTTCATGGCTTTCACCCACCACTTTGTCAGCCTTGGTCCATATTCATTGCGGAATGGGGTTCTGAGCATACCTGTCAATTGGCTGGATTGTTTCAGGTTGTCCAGGTTTATTTCTCATATTTCTGGTCTATTTTACAGATTATTAACATTTATCTGGTAAATCTCTGTAATGATATGATTGTTGTCAGAAAATGAGGACATACATTTCATTTACCTACCTCACATCCATCAGAATATGTATGCTGACACAAACTGTGTCACTCTGTCAAGAAGAGTACAGGGGGACAATGACCTCTTCCTTCCTGGATGCTAATGTGTTAGTATTGAGATGTGCCACATAGACAGACTTTGTGACTACAGTGGCATTGTGGTGGTCAAGAGACATTGCTGTCAACCTGTGTAACCAGATCTCTTATAATGCCTTCTTTGTTCAGGGGACTACCATCAATGTGGTAAATCATGGGAACAGGGTTTTCCACACATGGGGATGACAACACATTTTCTGACATTGAGCTTAAGGCAATGACTCTGACATCAGTCATTGGTCTCAGTGAGGCCTTTCAGTAGGATGCCAACATCACTTGGGTAGTTAATAATAGCTCCTAACTTGCAATTGTCTGCAAACATTGCCAGCCAGAGCCCCTTCATGTTGGCATGGACTTCAGAGAAGTTGATACCAAACATGAGAGGACCAAGGACAGAACCCTGTGGGACTCCACTTATGACTGTTCAGCAATCTGGCTTGAAGTCAGCTATTTCCACACTGTGAGTCCTATCTGTGACACAGTTTGCAACCCAACTAGTAATATAGAAGTTGATGTCTAGCTTAGTGAGTTTTTGAATGATTCCTGAGTGGAGAATTTTATCAAAGGCTTTGGCCAGATTAAGGTAGCTTGTATATGCCTCCTTGGCTTCATCCACAGCTCAGGTGACTGATGGCAAGAAGTTGACCAGATTGATTGAGGAGGCATGACCTTCCCTTCACAAAAGTAAACTGTGTGGGATCTTGAGTCTGCAGATTCCCATATCCCTGTTTATTAGGTGCATGCTGATGCATTGCATAGCTTTGCATAACAGACTTGTCAGGAAGTTGGGGCGGTATTTCCCAGAGTCTGTAGTTGCACCTCATTTGTGGAGAGGGGGTGACTGTAGCAGTCCACGATTCAATAGGGACAAAGCCTAAGGTGAGGCTGTGCTTGCACAGGGCACACAGGTAAGGTGCCAGGTCACTCTGTAGTTCATGTAGAACACAGCCAGGGATATTGTCAGGCCCCATAGAAGCTGTATTCTTGGCCTTGGACAGTGGTGTTTCAACCTGTGCAGCAGTAATACTGGGTGCTTGACAGTGTACTGGTATTGTGATTGGTCTTTTGTGGGGGGAGAGAGGGATAAAGTTTGCACTCAATATGTCAGCCAGTATATTGGCAATATTTGTTGGCTCAGTCTAGGAGGTACCATTGTCTAGTAGCTCAGAACAAATCTTGGTATTGCCATGGAGATTCTTTACATAATGGTATGAGGCCTTGTGGTTGTCTTTACTATGTGCTCCAATTCTGTTTTCACAGCTAACTTTGTAGCATTTGATGAGGGATCTCAACTTTTAATTGAGGCTGATAAGGGTTTTTAATCCAGTCTTAGGACTTCACCTTATTCCATATCATTCCCCTCCTTCTGTTGTACAGTTCTTTATGGCTGGGAACCACCAAATCAGCTTCCTTTTTTCGGAGGTGAGGGTCCTGGTTCTATTGGGTATGATGGTATCCATGCATTTGTGTATGTGTTCATAGTGCATTGTTGTTTGATTCAGCAGTCATGCAACTAGTATCCATTTACACGGCTGCCGTGAGGTTAGCCACCTCTGTTGTTATGAGGCCATAGTTAGCTTTGGACAGGCTTTTCATGGTGCCTACCTGTAGAGGGGGTAGGGGTGGGCTGTGGATTTCCAAAGGTGGTTAATTTGTGTTAAGATATAACAAGGGAGGAGTCGACTATTGGTGTAGAGCAACAGTCGCCCATGTTAGCAAGGACCAAGTCGATGTGATGGGCATGTGCACCGGTACATGAGTAGCTTTCCAAGGTAATGGTGGAGTAGTTGGAGTCAACCAGTATGGGAGTGTTAGGTTGGGCACTAATATTCTCCAGGATGTTTAGGGACATGGAGTGTGAGTCTTGGGACATGTTTGGGGATCTATAGAAGGCTACAACCTGAACCACTGTCTTACCCAATGTTAGTTACACCTGCATGATCTGTAATGCATAATGTTGTTCTATGACTCTGGAGGTGTGTGAATCCTTAATGAATATGGAAATACCACCACCTTTAGTGGTTTAGTCCAAGTTCTGCAGGCAACAGTTGTGGAATGAGTAAGTTATAGGCTGGCAGTGCAGGGGTGCTTCTTGCTGCCTTTAACCATGTCTTTCTTACAGCATAGATGTCATTTTTCCCAATTTTAAGGAGTACTTCCACTGAGTGTATTTTCAGATTTAGACTTCTAGTGTGCAGCAGCATGACCCTCAGATTGCAAGTGTTTGTAGCTATCATATATTTCTGTATATTTCTGTATATATATATATGTATATATATATATATATATATATATATATATATATATATATATATATATATATATATATATATATGTGTGTGTGTGTGTGTGCATGTATGCATATATGTAGATATAAATGTGGATGTGTATCTCTATATATATGTATGTATTAGGTATAGATTTGTCCACATATATGCATCTCCATATAAATATACATGTATATATAGATAGCCTGACTGATTCTAAAGATTCCTTTCCCTACTGTTGAATGACGGTACTAACTGATATGTTGGGAATGTCATCACTAGTTTATGGAGGTTGGATGGTGTAATGATATATTGCTATGATAGTAGTTTATAGGGCCCTGGGTTCAAGCCTTAGCAGTCCTTATTATTTTGTTGCAAGGCAGAGCAGTTCTGCTGGGGAGTAAGGGATGAGGGCAATAATTAACAGAGGTCCCTAGTTTGGGCCCCTTCACCCCCATTTAGACAGCCTTTGGACAGATTTGTTGCAGTAAGAGAATCCGAATGTGGCTCTGATGTCCGATAGCACTACATACACATATATAAATATCTTAGTATGTACGTAAAACAAATATTATCAATATCAATATATATAAATATATACTTATATCTGAATATATATATATATGTGTGTGTGTGTGTGTGTGTGTGTGTGTGTGTGTGTGTGTGTGTGTGTGTGTGTGTGTGTGTGTGTGTGTGTGCGCGTGTGTGGAGATATATATACATATATATATATATCCATGGATTGTTTTGTGGAGTACCTCCATTCAACCACCTCCTTTTTTAGATTTACCAAGGTTGCTTCCAATGTTCGATTAGATTTTCTTGATGTGATGATCACACAAACCAGTACAGGATTTACTACAGGTTTATATAGGAAGGACTGCTGAAAGAACACGCTGTTAACTTATGACAGCATGCATCCACACTTTACCTTCCCTGGCGTCATCAAGGGACAGGTTAGCAGAATATCTAGGATTTGCACTGACGAATCAGTTTTTGAAGGGGAAACAAACAGGTTAAAAAGATTTCTATTGGATAGGGGATATAAAGGAGGGATGGTGGATAGGACTATTATGAGTAGTAAAGCCAAGAGGGGAACAGACTACAAACCATGTTTACACTCCAGTACACCAGCAGTCAAGGTAGGCACCGAAGAGGGACGCCGCTTAAAAATGACGTTTACTTATAGTAGTAACATTCAGGACATCACTGATATAATAAGGAGGAATTGGAACATTCTGATCAGTGATGATAAGGTCAAAAAGGTGGTAGGTTCTGGTCCAGTCTTTGGATATAGGAGAAACAAAAATTTGAAGGACATCCTTTGCAGAGAGCATACCATGCCTGATAAGGTTTTTATTAAACAAGTTGGAAGTACACCCTGTGGAGCCTGTAAGGCTTGTCCTTATCTCAACAGGGACACGACCTTTGTGCATCATATTACAGGTAGGACTATAGAATTGAAAGCCAGAGCAACTTGTAGGACGAAGAACATTGTTTACCTGGCTGAGTGTAGATCTTGCCCATGTTTTTATGTGGGCAAGACCAACAATATGTTCAAAGTGAGACTGTTACAGCATCTATCAGCCATAAGGAATGGTGATGTTCATAATGCCCTATGTAGGCATGTCAGTGAGTTTCCCACACATACCTTCACCTTTAGGGCTATAGTGAACGTCACATTAAACAAGAGAGGGGGGGATGTAAAACAACAGACAGAATTGGTTGAGTCAAGGTGGATTATTGAACTCATGGCTCATAGATGGCCCGGCCTTAATGATGTCATACCTATGAAACCCGCCCTGAGAAATAGGCGGGTTTTCTATTGACTTATGATTGGCTTAGGTTTGTTTTAAATAATGTCTCAAGATGATTATGCTTTGTCTGATGAAGGGTAACACCCGAAAGCGCTAACACCTTCTATACTTGTGTCTCTGGATTTTATTCTTGTTTTGGTTTTAATAAAGAACTTTTATACGACAGCAGTATCCTTCTGGAAGGTTTTTTCTTATTTGGTAAAGAATAGTAGGGCAGTGGTTTTACTGTGGTTTGGTCTGAAGCCATACATACTTATATACATAATTAAATGGATGAATGAAGGAATGCTGAGGTTCTGTCCATCTCTTCAACAGCTCTGATTGGTTAGAGTATATAGCCTATTGTTCACTGGTTAGAGTGTATAGCTTATTGTTCAGATATGCGATTTCGGTCTTACCGTACAAATAGACCCGGTGCATGGGCAGCTGCTGAAGCTGGTGCTCTTGCCCTCCCCTCCCTCCTCCTTCTCAGAGGTATTATTTTCAGTCCCTGAAAATCAGGCTGCAGACATTATAATTTTTTTAAGACTTAATGTTAGGCTAATAGAGGGGTAATACATTTCACATAAAATTCAGAAGTTAATTGTAATTCAGAAGTTAAATTAAAATTGACCCACATTAAGAGCAGGTGGTGAGGGCAGGTCTATATTTATCTACCAAAAAATAAAGAACCTGAATGTTGAAATATTGAACAGAAGACAGTGAAACCGATAATTACCAAACAATAGCATCATCGAAAATAAATTAATCGAATGGCCATAGTTGCCAACAACCCGGAAGCAACACAATATACAAGGTAAGTGAAGGGAAATCTTTTAAATTTGCCCTATTCCACACTGTAGTGTGATCTCGGAGTTGTATATATAGTTAGTGGGTGTGGGAGCATGTGGGGCACAGCCCTCCACCTTAGTTGGTTATGTTTGTGATGTTGGCAGGCTATGTCCATTCGATGACTTTTTTTTCCGATTATGTCATCCTTCAGTAATTGTCAGTTTTGCTGTTCAGGTTTTTCTATTTTTCGGTAGCCGAACATAGACCCATGAGGACAAAGTAAAGGGAAAATGTATGTGGCACTGGCTAAGGGAATCTATCATTTGTGCAGACAAGAATGTATTACAAGGAAGATATAAATGGATAAACATGGAGAAGATACCAGGTGCTAGGTAATGTAGGTGGCCTGAATGACTTTTGAAAGGAAGAGTATATTACATAAAAATATAAATGTTGCTTGATGTTACATTACGCTGCACAACACTGTTTTATACAATACATAAAAATATAGTACAAAATTTAGGCTGGCAACTCTTTGGCATAATAATGCTCCTGTATTTCCTCTGGCTAAGCAAACGCACTACCCTACTTCTGTCTCCCTGCTTATTCTAACTCAATATTGATTGATTTTATTGTTTTACTTATTGATGTCATACTTGATTTTTAGATTGATTTTTTTATTTGATCACCTATTATTAACTTCATCTATACTGTACTATGTTGTTGTTGTTGTTTGTCTTTCAGCTTTTCCCAGTTAGGGGTCGCCACAGCGGAACTCCGGTCCGCTAATGATTGGCAGTTGGTTTTTATGGTGTCGGGTTGCCAGCCCAATGCCCAACCTTCAACGAGGGCACGCCCATTCAATGCATGTCTTTTGAACGCCCGCTCAACTGTACTATATAATTATGTATATTTCTTAGTAATCTTTTTGTATTGTAACATGCATATCTGACTATAAATATTGTAATCTTTACTTTGGGAGCTTTCCTCCCTGGTTCTATACTGAAAGCAGGCTTTGTTTCTTGCCCAGTCAGACACTATCCGGTTAACAAATGTAAATAATAATAAATAAATAAATAATGACCGACTTTGAATTGCTCAGTATTAATGCTGCTATCTGAATAGCATATAATTTATTGTAATTATTTTCAGATGTACTCGTACTGCATACTTATGATCTGTGCATGAAATTACTTGAGTGAGACACTTGAAGCAAAGGATAAAGTAATGAAAACTATTAAATGTTTAAATGTGTTTTCCTCTTTCAGTGTTTGACAGCCACTACCCATCGAAACAAAACTAAAGACATGATTTATTTCCATCAAACCTAAATATGTGGACTATAATATATTTTATTGTTGTTTGCAAGTTGTAATTTGGGCTATGTTTAACACTTATAATATGTACAATTTGCGAGACTTTTGCTGGGGTAATTTACAAGTGACGTTTTTTATCACCCTATAACAAAATGTATGCCAGTGAGTTTTACAGAGAAGAATCACTTAAGTGATGGAATAAACTTAGCATAAGACATGCTGAACTTTATGATTATGTAAGTTGCTGTAATTTTAAAGAAACTATAGTGGTTTCAGATGCCTGTGTGTGTGTGTGTGTGTGTGTGTGTGTGTGTGTGTGTGTGTGTGTGTGTGTGTGTGTGTGTGTGTGTGTGTGTAACTAAGTAATGTTTATGTGATAGAAGCATTTTGTCAGAACAAATACATTCTAGCATGACTTATCGTCCAATAGAACTGGCAAGAAAATCATTGTCTGGTAACACAAAAACTGTGTAGCATCCTAAAAAGTTCTTGATAAAAGATTCATATCATTAAGTGTATTCGGTAGCATGGTTTTGAGTTCCAAGTATCATATAATACAGGTAATGGCAAAGAAACAGATGTGTAATTCACATCCTGTATGCCAGGGAGTTCAGACAGACTATAAAGGGTATACTAATTGAAGGAAGCAAAGTTTAAATCACAATGTCAATTCCAACAATACTGGCAACATCTTACAAAACATCTGGAATTGTGAAGGCTCACAATGTTTAACTTTTGACCTTACACCCCTGCAGGACTCATGCTAGTGCTTGTTCTTGGACCTGTAGCAGTAGGGAGTTTTGGGATTTGTTTTTTTTTTTTGTTTTGTTTTTTGTTTTTACTATGGTGTTTTTCAATAATCTGCTGTCAGCATTGCATTGTTGAATTAAACTTTGTGATCATTGATTGTTGGGGACTGATTTACAAAATTTTAAGCCAAGAAAGTATAGGTCAAAGTGATCTATTTCAGAGACCAATAAGTATTACGAATTATAGGCTCATAGGAGGTTACTAGGCTAACTGCTTAACAGCCTTTACAAGCCTAGCCAGTATAACCCAATTTTCCCTAATATGTGACTTTTAGGAGCAAGAGGATGATATGGATTTATACTGCATCTTCAGTATTTTACAGATTGCCCATGTCCATAAGGCACATAGGCACTATCCCAGGTGTGAATTTGTGATTCCTCATCTATTGATCCAAACTGAGACTGAAGAGGGCCAGGGAAGGGCTCTGCATAATGTGAATAGGAAGCCTGTTCCAAAAAAGGGGCAATCTGTGAGACACATATCTGCCACTCCAGCATGTTTTTTATGCTTTTTTGGATCTGGATTCACCCACTTTAACTATGTTCATAGGTTCATAGGTGTTTACTAGGCTAACGACCACAAGGGCATTTTAAGCCTAGCAATGCATCCCAAATCTCTGACAAGTTCTGATACCCTTGACAAGTGTAAGCATGGGCCTGGGAGATGAACCATTTACAAGTTACCTGTGTCCATTAGAGACATAGGTGTCAAACCGGGGATGAATTTCTGGTTTTCCATCCAATTGTCCACGTTGCACTTGAATTGGGTTAGGAGGAACTCTGCTTCACATGGATGGGGAGCCTGTTCCATAGACAGGGTATTTTCTGGGATACATACCTAGGTTCATAGGTTCATAGATTAGTACTAGGCTAATTGCCCTTGTGAGCCATTTTTAAGCCTAGCCAATTATCCCTTGTGAGAGTCAAACCCTACACCTTTTGTTTGTAAGGCAAACACCTTAACCATTAGGCCAGCCTCCCAACTTCAACTGCTGTTCACATGGAACCTTTCTCTACAGAATGGCGCTCACCTATCTTTCAGGACCGACTGACCCATACATACCTATCTCTCCATCAGGTCCTATTTATAGCACAGGCAAGGTTTAAGTCTTTAGAAGGGTAATAGGCATAGATTTCCCCTCAAAAGCCTTTAGGAGACAGAATACAGGGATAAGGCCTTGAAGCAGTCTGCATAGGACATTTTGCTTATGCCCTGTATTCTTTTAGTGAGGAACCTCTACAGACATTCCAGTTGTTGGACATGTCTGGTTACGTGCTTACCAAAGTGGGTATTGTACTCACTGACAGGTCTTATGAATGCCGAATGCAGTGGAAGAATTACTTCCTTGGACTTAGATGCCATACCTTTGTTTATAAGTTGTGCAACATAGAATGATTTCCTCACCACTGTAGACACGTGATGATCAAAGGCTAGATTACTATCTATGTGTGGCCCTAAGTCCCTGACTACTGGGTCAACTCTAAGGAGTGTGTTGTCAATATGATAGTTACCTAAGATGGGTGACTTCCCAAAGGATACTATTATGCATTTCTTGGCATTTAATTTTAGTCCATGTCTCTGACACTAGTTGTTTGTCTGTGTCAGCCCCATCCTGTAGAACATTTGTGTCAGTGTGAGATTCAATGGCAGCTCCTAATTTGTAATCGTCTGCAAATTTAGTCAGGCAGAGAACACTGACATTGGCCTTGACTTCTGAGAAGTAAATGCCAAAAAGGAGCAGTCCAAGGACTGATCCCTGAGGCATTCCACTTGTGACTGACCTCTTTATAGAGGTGGACTGCCCAAGTCTAACTCCCTGGGTCCTGTCTGTGAGCCAGTTGGCTATCCACCTGGTGACATTTGGGTTTGTACCTAACCTCTTCAGTTTGTCAGCAATGCCTGAGTGGGGTACTGTGTCAAATGCCTTGGCCAGATCAAGGTAGGCAGTGTGAATCATTTTGCCCTCATCCATTGCTTTGGTGACCTTCTCAAAGAAGTCCACTAGGTTGAGTAGGTATGATCTGCCCTTGACGAAAGCAAACTCGGTTGGGTCCAGTATCTGGAGGTTTACTAGATCTCCACTGATCATCTCTGTGATAATTCTTTCAATGGCTTTACATATAAGATTAGTGAGACTTATGGGTCTGTAGTTTCCAGGCTGTGTAGATGGCCCACCTTTGTTCAGAGGAATGACTGCTGCCTTTCTCCATTCATGAGGCACGAAACCTGTTTGGATGCTACAGTTAAATAGCAATTCCAGAGGCCCTGATAAGTCATGTTTCATGCTATTTAGAAGGCATCCTGGGATATTGCCTGGGTCCATTGTTGCAGTGTTCTTGGTGTTAGAAAGAGCATTAAGGACCTCTTCCCTAGTAATAGTAGGGGGAGTTATATTTGATGATATTTCCTGAGGGAAGGTTGAGGGCGAGAGAGGGGTAAAATTAGAGCTGAATTTATCAGCCAGGAGGTTTGCTATATCTTCTGGCTCAATATAGGTTGCTCCATTTGCAATGAGCTCTGCACGCAATTGTGTATTGCCTTTAAGGTTGCAGACATAGCTAAATAATGCTTTGGGGGTTGTCCTTGGCCTGGGAAGCCAAACTTTGGCTTTGCTAGACTTTATTTGCCCTCTGAGTTGTTTATTTAGTTTGATGAGAGTGCTTTTATCCTGCTGAGTGCTGCACTTCCGAATTTTTGCCATGACTTTCATCCTCCTGTTATACAGCTTACTCATTTTGCGATTCCACCAGGGTGGCTTGTTTTTTGAATTAGTTCTGTATTTCTTCTTGATGGGTGCAGCTGTTTCTATGCAGCTATTAACATGTTTGTACAGATTTTTTGTGAACAGTTCTGCATAGGCAGCAGTGTTCTCAGGGTTTATAAGAGCTTGAAAATTTGCCAGGTTCTCACTTAATACCAGGAGGTTAGCCTTAGAATAGTTCCTGAATATTCCAGGTTTAGCTTGAGGTCCAGTTTTTACTTTTATTTCAAAGGAGACCGTTTTGTGGTCTGACCTTACCAGGGAAGGCATTACACTAGGGAGTGTGCAGTAGTCTCCCATATTGGTGAGGTGATCCAGTATGGTTGCACCCCTGGTTGGTGTACTGACTATCTGGTTCGTGGAGTTTGTGTTTGCAAAATCCGGGAATCTCTGTGCATGTACATTTGGTGTTGTATAGGATTCCCAGTTAATAATGGGGTAATGAAAGTCACCCATGAACATGGTATTGGGTTGGATGGTTACTGTTTTGAATAAGTTTAAATACATGGTATTGGTTTTCTGGTTCATAGAGGGGGACCTATAGCTTGCAAGGAAGTGGTATTGGATTTTACCTATGGTGATTTGTACATGGAGCAACTCAAGTGCATTGTCCTTTTTGACCAGTCTTGAAGTATATTTATTTTTTATGTAAATAGAGACAACACCCCTTTATTCCCTGCCAGTGAGGTAGCTGGCATAAATGTGTGGAAGGCATTATAACCTTACACTGTTGGTGTCCTGTCCTTGGCTTTAAACCATGTCTCAGTGACTGCACAGACATCAGCATTCTCTAGGTTAAAGAGAACGTCTAGGGAGTGGAGTGTTTTGTTTAGACTTCTAGCATTGAGCAGTAATGCCTTTAGATTTTCTTGGTTTTCTTCTGTCCATGAGCCTATTGGCTATCCATCTAGTGATGTAGGGATTTGTGCCCAGTTTTGTAAGTTTATTTATAACACCTCGGAATTCTGTCTAATGTCTTTCCCAGGTCAAGGTAGGCAGTATGTACTGGTTTAACCTCATCCATGGCCTTAGTGACTTTCCCAAAGAAATCCACCAGATCCAGTAGACATGACCTGCCATTGACAAAGCCAAATTGGTCCATATCCAGTGTTTGGTTATCAAGTCCATGATTATTCTTTTCACGGCCTTACATATAAGACTTGTCAAATTTATGGTTCTGTAGTTTCCCTGGTCAGTAGATGGTCCCTCTTTATGTAGAGGGATGACTGTTGATGTCCTCCACTCTTCTGAGACAATGACTGTCCAGAGGCTGTGTTAAACAGAGATTCTAAAGGGCCTAATAAGTCCTGAATTAAGTTGTTTAAGAGGCAACCTTGAATATCTTCAAGCCCTGCTGAAGCCATGTTTTCAGCTTTAGAGAGTGCAGTGGCAACATGTTCTTTTGTGATAATTGTTAGTAGAGGGTATTTCTTGGGGGAGAACTGGAGATAATGGGGAGGTGAAATTTGAGCTGAATTTGTCAGCCAGCAGATTTGCAATAACTTCCAGCTGAGTAAGGGTGATGTCATGTACAACTAATTCTGCACATTGTTGGGTATTGCCCTTAAGATTGTGGACATAACTAAAAAATGCCTTATGGTTGTCTTTAGCTTTGGAGGCTATTTTTATGTAAAGTCTGCTTTCAGAGACTTGACTAGCTCCCTGATTTGCTTGTTTAGACTAATGAGGAACTTTTTGCTCTGTTGTCCACATTCCTGTTTACTTCTCCACAGGATTTTCTTTTGTTTTTGTTGTAAACCTATTAATACCAGGGATCCACCAGAGTTGCTTGTTTTTGTGGTTTGACCTGGATTTATTTCTGTTTTGTATTGATGTTTCTATACAGTGGTTTATATGGTCATACAGGATTTTTGTAGTTGCCTCTGCATAGGTTTCTGTGTTTTCAGGACTTGGGGGACCTTGGAAACTAGCTATGCGTCCATTATTGGGGTAATTTACCTTAGAGAAGTTCTCAAAGTTTTTTGGGTTAGGTGGGGAGACTAGTTTTACCTTTATTTCAAGGGAGACTGCTTTGTGATTTGAACTTACCAGTGAGAACTTCACACTTGGAGGGTGAGGTGTGCACTTTCCTTTATTTGTGAGTAGCAGATCTAGGATTTTTGTCCCCCTAGTGTGAGTGCAGGCTAACTGCTCCAGGGCATTTGAATTTACAGAGTCAGGAAATCTTTGTGCCTGCATGGTAGTGGTCGTGTATGCCTTCCAGTTGATGGAGGGGTAGTTAAAATCACCCATGAGTGTGGTGTTGGGCTGGATGGTGAGTGATTATAGTATCTTTACTACAGTGCATTCTAGATTAGCAGTCTTAGTTTCATTTTGATTCTTACACCTTGCTCTTTCATATGCTGCCTATATTTAATAATTCATAAGTCACTTTGATGAGGAATACTGCTTCCAAAGCTGCTAGGACACCACAAGGAGCTAGGGATGCTAAGAAGAATTATATAAAAAAGATACTGTAAGTGTGAATGCATTTAGGGAGAAGTAAAAATGACAGTCCAGTACAGCATGGTAAAATGTATTGTAAAGTTAGAACTATAAACCATTCACATTACTTCAAACAGACTCCTAGGTTGAACTGTACAAAGTGAATGTAAAAGCAATATTTTATAGGACAACTCATATGTTAGGGGTAAATTAGGGGTCTATATTAGAAGCACAAAGGTGTACTTACCTGAATATGTAAATGCCGACACGTCTTCATCGAACCATGAAAACATCGATCGTCCTGAAGTGCAAAATACGAAACGTCGAATCATCATGGTTGGCCCTTCTGCGGTATAGCTCCGTAAGGTAAGTTATGGACCTTAGCGTTAGGGTGCGGGTTAAGGTAAGTGCATAGTTGGTAATGTATGTGAGATTTAGTGTAGAGTTAGAAATAGGGTTTTGTTAAGTGTATGTGTGTGGATTATTTAGTTTGTTTGGGTATAGCTTCTTAAGGTAAGTGTGCGATAGTTACAGACCTTAGGGTTAGGGTGCGGGTTAAGGTAAGTGCATACATGGTGCTATATGCAAGATTTAGTGTACAGTTAAAAGCAGGGTTTAGTTTAGGGTTAGAAGTAGGGTTTTGGTTAGTGTATGTACGTAGTTTATTTAGTTTGTTTGGGTAGGTAGTACACAGCGGGCGATGGGGTGGGACAACTATGACGGTTTGAGTTTTTGAATTTCGTGGTTTAGGGCGTTTGGTGTATTCGCAGTTTGCGGAATATGTGTCAGTGTTTTAGTACTCGGTGACTAGGGCTTTCGTGTTTAGTGGAGGGAGCAGTAAAAGGTATGAGTATGAAGTGTATAAGAAAAGGAAAACAAAAGAAAATGAGAATAATAACAATGCATTTATAAAATAAAGGACTACAAATGTTTTCTGAAGCCAAATTTCAAACTACAAAAATTCTGTTAGCAAACATACATACTCTAATCAGTTTTAAGTATTTGAATATATAGTTGAGGTATGTGAAATTGTAGGTGCAGACCTATAATCTTGGCTAGCCTGCCATGTGTAGCCCGATAATTCCTTATCCTTGTTGTAATCAGGCATGCAGACATGATCAGCACATTATTTAAATCAAGTCTCTCTAATACTGTATGTTATCATTATAGAACATTCTACACTTTATCCATTACATCAGGAATCTTTAAAGGCTATTACTTAGTTTTAAGTAAATATTTCAAGGTTTCACAGAAACCCTATAGGTTTGGAAATCAGTTCAACAAAAACACAGTTCTTAGATCTTTGGGTAATACAATATCATAAGCATACTTTCTGGAGCTTAACTGCTACTATTCTAAAATAAATCACAGCTGTTAGATAAAACCAGAGTAGAAAAAAAGAATGTATTCTATAAGAAAAGAAGCAGGTGAAAGATTTTATTTTTATTTCTAATGTGATTAGATTGTGCTTCTGTTCTGTTTTCATCTGATGAGTAAGTGAATTCTCTTCAATAGTCCACTGATGCACGGTGCCCTGAAATCTAGCTAACCTACATTTTTTTCCTGATGGATTAAATAATATGTGACTGTACTTACTAAAACATTGTCGCATTTCCATATATATAATTCTGATATGGATAAAGATGTTTTTATAGGCCATTTTTTCTCTGTCGGGTTTTAGCTCTTCTTTGCTCGACTATAAGTATGGTGCATACAACCAAGCATCACCAGTTCTGCAGTAGATGCAGAGTGATATTCCCTGAACTCATGAAGAAAATCACATGACAATCACTGATTTGTTCTGATATTAATTTCTCAAACATTTTAGAAAGTGGAATAAGCAGGGCAATAGGCCCATAATTAGGGAGTTGCCATCTAGAACATTTTTTGTGTATTAAGATTAAGACCATCATCTTTCATGAGTCTGAAACACTCTTATAGCATAGAATGTCAAGGTTTGTGCTATGGCATAGAATAATTAAATAAATATAGACCATAATAAAAAAGATCCCACATAACCTTAAACATCACAAATCAATGCCATCAATTGTAGCAATTAATCTAGTTTTGTTACACTTTATAGCAAAACTGTTCTGGAGTATGCAAAGAAAAAAGTATATGAACCTATAAATATACCTCTTGGGATCCCACCTGTGTCCCTGCTGGACAGAGAAAACAGGTGCTGACTTTGTGGGAACATGGGTGAAATTCTTGGCTAGGCATAAGGGCCTCCGGGCCAATAGCCTAGCATCGCCCTATGAACCTATAAAACCGGAAGCAGGTAATGAGGTCTCAAGTAAAGGATTACCTGATTTTTAGTAAATTATCAAAGGGGATTCTTAAATGCATCTTCAGCTTTTGTAACGTCACCTATTCATTTTCATTCAGACATATTGGATACCTACACTCTCACCTTCCCAACATTGTAGTTACACTGTATAAAATGTTGCCAATTTCTTTCTCGCAGGCAGTAAAACTAGGACACCAATAATTTTGTTTCTTAAATCTTACTGTGGCCTGATAATCATTTCTAACATAAACTCTTACATGCAAGTTTAGATGTGTTCTGAAAGTACTTCTGATAATGCCCATTCCTTTTTCTAAGTAGACTTAGGGATTCACATTTAAATCCAAGCATCGGTCCAATTGTTACTGCTTTACAGTTTTTGGAGGGGACAAAGAATCTAAATTAGTTATGGTGTTAATACTGTGAGTCTCCTATTTTCTCTTTGCAACTGGATTCTTGTAATAGTCATCAAAATCATGACTATCCAAATAACCACATATTTAATAAGTATGTACTTATGTTTTAATTCTGAAATTAGCATTGGTAGGAATATCACATCCATATTGAAAAGAAAACAATGGCAGATGGTCACCAGTCATGTTAAAACACACTCAACAGCTTAATAAGTTAAAATCATTTGTGATTAACAATCAGTTTGATAATAGACAATGGACAGTTCCAGTATACATAGTAATATTATTGCCAGTGTCGGCATTTGTCATGTTTGGCCAGTGTCGGCATTTGTCATGTTTGGTGTGCTTGATTTATTGGGGAAACTGGCCATGCTTATAAAATGTGAATTAAATATGCATGAAATATTACAGGCTTTTTTTTTTCTAGCAAAACACGTGTTTCACATTGTAATGCTCTATAAGACAGAAACAGACAGATAAGTGTTTGAACCATAATATTAACAAGCTTTATAATAAAAGGAAAATAATTTTGACCAAAAATAAGAAGGGTAATTCCTAGAATGTTAGATCCCTTGTCACTAAAATAAACAAACAACTCGAGAGCTTAGAAAAATCCACTAAAACCAAGTTTGAGACTAAAATAGCTACCCGAGCCAATGAAAATCACAAGGCATTTTTAGTTTGTAATCTCAAAAGCACAATGCAGTAATGACAAAGCTGATTATGAAAGATGTTACCTACACTGAGGCTAAAGATATAGCTGATACATTTAGCTCTAACCTTATCACTTTCTTCCCTCCATCTGTCCTTCAAGATATTCCTGAAACTGGTTCACCTCCAGCTATCACACAAGACCAAGTCCTAAAAGTGCTATCAAAAGCTAAAAATACTGCATTGATGGGTCCTGGCAATATCCCTGGATGCATCTTAAATAGCATGAAGTATGATTTAGCTAGACCCCTAACAACACTGTTCAGTCTCAGACTCTATACAGGTTTTGTACCAAGTGAATGGAGAACAGCTACAGTCATTCCCCTGCATAAGGGATGACTTTCACAGACCCAGTCAGTTACAGACCCATAAGTCTGATCAGCCTCATATGCAAAGTTATGGAAAGACTTATCATGGAATTAATCAGTCAGGACATAGGGAACCTCCAGATACTGGACCTGTTCCAATTTGGATTCATCAAGGACAGGTCATGCTTATTCAACCTGGTAGATTTTTTCGAAAAGGTCGCCAAAGCAATGGATAAAGGCAAAACAGTACACACTGCATACTTCAACCTGGCCAGAGATTTTGACACACATTTTCACTCAGGCACAATAGCTAGATAAACCTAGAATAAATCTCAATGCTACTTGCTGGATTGCCAACTGTCTCACAGGTAGGATGCAGATAATTAAAATAAGGGAAGTTACCTCCACAAAGTAACCAGTCACCAGTGGAGACCCCCAGGGTTCTGTGCTGGGACCTCTCCTGTTTGGCATCTACTTTTCTGAGGTAAAAGCTAGTACCAAAGAGTTCTGGCTGACACAGATTGCAGATGAGTGAAAGCTAGGAGCAGTAATTGAACCCCAAATGAGTTAGCCATCCTGCAGGAAGGTCTGTCTCAAATAAATAACTTGTGTCTGAATCATAGTCTTAAACTATCAAAAAATGCATGATTGCATCCTTTGGGAAGGTCATCTACCCCAGGGAACAACCACATTAACAATATTCCTCTAAGAGTTGGCCCAGTTGTTTGGGAGTTGGGAATTTGTGTGGACAGTGACCTAACTTTTGACCAACATGTGTCTATTGTTGTAAGAAAGTCCTTCTATTTTGCCCAGTTTATGAACAAAGGGATTGTGTCTAGCTCTATGATATCATTGTTTCCCTTTAACCAGCTCTCATTAGGCCAGTCATTGAATATAATGCCCCTTTTGACAAGTATCTGTCCAGATATATGCAACAACTGGAATGCCCATAGAGATACCTTAATAAAAGGATACAAGGCCTAAACAACATGTCCAACATGGGGAGACTCAAAGTCCTGTCACTATACTCCGTATCATACAGACTGCTAGGAGCTGACCTGTGTCTGACATATGAGGAATCCTCTGACCCATTACTGATGGATTTACTGCACATCAGCACATCAAATGGCATTGGAAATACTCAAAATAGAGATCTAAACCTCTTCTGCAACATCAATAGAATTATATATTTTGCTGAGGATACCACTGCTGTGGATCAGACTCCCCATCCATATAAAACAAAGTTCATCTCTGTTTATTTTCAAGCAAAACTTAGAACTGTGGATAGGAAACAGAACATTTGCTCGAGAATTGCCCCCTGTACTACTAATGGACAGATGCAGCACATAAATTCTTCATTCCGTACATGGGTCCCCTCAAATTATCTATGCTATAATCCTGGTTATTGTAATAATATATAATTATCGCCCATGGCATGAGTAAAGCCACTCTAAATGAGATAGGTTATTCTGAGTACAAAATGGAAACTGGTGAGGCTTAAAATGGTCTGCAAGGGCAGTTAGGTTAGTACTTACCTATGAGCCTATGAACCTATGAGATGTTGTATTTACCACACTATATAAAGCTATTGAGTGTTGACCAAAAGTGTTTGGATACTTACTATGATCTTCTTAAATGTTGGGATAATAAATTTATTTGGCATTTTAAATGGGATTTTACATAGGGTTTGCCTATGTTGCTGTTGATTGTTTGCGTTATTTCTGAACACCATTTTTCATGCCATTTCTGGTATTAGCCATAGCAGAGGTTTTGCTTGGATTCCTTTCCTATGTGATGGGTAAGAATTCTAGTATAGTGAGGAAGGCAGTTACTGGATTATCATTTAATGGTTTCACAGTTGCTATGTCTAAGGATATTTATGAAGGTTTCCTTATTGAATTTGATTTTATTTTTGACTGCATTACATTGTACATTTCAATATGTCTTGGTATGTTTCCATATGACAACTGACTTGTAGTTATTACTAGTGTCAAGCATAATTACTACATGAGTATTTTTAGTAGGATCGGCTTTAGTATCCAGTCTGAAGTACTTTCCTTTCCAGCAACCCTATCTACCTGGGGTTGTTTGTATAAACTGAATTAATCCACATGGACTGCTACTGCTATAACTAGGCTTTCCAGTATTATTAGGCCAATCAATATTAAATTAATCTAAGGGTATTATTTCTTAAATTATATTCGAATTAATGCAGGATAGTATGTCTTCAGATGATGCTTGATTGTTGTAGGAGGAATATAGAGTGCTGCAATATACTGCTTTGTTAGTTGGAAGTGTAGTTATTAGAATTTCTACCTTGCTGATATTTGGTATTTATGTTGGGTACATGGCAACATTAAACGTTTTAAAGCAAATAATGGCTATACCTCTAAGTCTTTTGCTAGTATGGTCATTACAGATAGAATTATAGCCGTGAGGTAAGTCCCATCTTTTTGTGTTTTTTTTAACAGCATTTCAGTTACTTCGTTATGTCTGTGATGTATAGAAATAATCAGCTGTGCAAGTCTATTACTTTGTTTAGAATACTATGGGCATTTGTATGACAAAGATTTTTTCTGATAGGGTTGCACCAGAAAGGAGTACTAGGGCTGCTCAAGATAATATTTTCTATGGAAGGTCAAATTTTGAGTGAATGTCTCCATGTTTTACATGTAATTTGGGTAAAGATTTACAATGGTGTTTAGACAGTCAGTTGTATATTCTTTGGTAGGTACCTCAGTATTAGTAGGTTGTTGTGTTACATTTGAATATTTGGGGATTTATCATTATGTTTGCAGTTGTGAAGTTGCATAGTTATGTAGATATCTGAGGGAACTAATATTTTTTAAGTGACGCAGTACTTGGTAAGTAAAGATGTCAGAAGAAATTAAGTAGTAAGTAGATTTTGCATTACTTTGTACAAATGATGTTTGCTTTATGGTTCTTCTCCTTCTGTCATCATGCTGGTTTGAGTTTAGCTTGTTTTCTAAAGTGTAAGAGGATATTGTGATGGTGGTAAGATGTCAGTTTATCACTGAGTTTTAAGATGTCCTCCTAGAAATGGAACATGCAGCAAACTAGGTAAGATTCCCAAAATGTCTGTATGTCTTCTGTGTGACTATAAGCTATTCACTCCACACCAAGCATTGCTCCCAGTTCTACTAAATGTGAGTTCTTCCAGACATTTTCTCTTAAATGTGATTCTTCCATCTGTATCTCACTATCATCTCTGTCTTTGTCTGCTGTGTAGGAAATGCCTTGATCTGTGTAGAGTTTCTGACTGCTCCAAAAGGGCTGTTGATGTTAACAATATCAAAGATGCTTTCTTGTACTTTACTGCTATTCCTAAAGCCTGCATCATGAAAATAGCCAGACCTACATGTTGCTATAACTTAGTACCTCGCTTCGCTTTTAAAACAGCAGTTGCACATATAAGTTAAGATTGTTATTTTGTCTTCTGAGATATTTGATAAATATTCAGGGTTGTGAAAAGTGCAATTAGCAAAGCTGAAAGCTGTAATTAATGTTGAGCATACTGAAATCTGAAATATTTTATGTGAGCTGGTTATTAACTGGGATGTGTAAATAGGTATCTACAGTGCCTTTTTTTTTTAGTTTAGTTTAGTTTACAATTTGATAACCAGGTAGGTGAGTTGTTCTACTGATTCCTTCAGTGCAAACCTGTCTAGAAACATACAGGAAAAATGCAAGTATATTGCTGAACATTTATATAGTGCTTAGGGAATATTAGTACAAAAATTGCAATGTACTTGTACATGTTGCAAGTATTTTACTAGTCTATTTACTCAAAGGTAGATGTATTTACAGCAAGTATGCAGCAATGTTTTTGCATAGGGTTAAAAATTATATAAGGTACAGTGTGTCACAATAGTATATGGTGGTAATGTTTTGTGTCAATTAACTAATGTCACAAAAGCACAGTGCACATAGATTAATTTGTAAGTTGTTTTTTGAATAATCCTATAATTTCTGTCATTTTTATACATCTATGAGTAAAGAATTCCATGTCAGGCTCAATTCTAGGGAAGGGTTTTTCTCCAGTGGTAAGTTTGAATCTAGGCTGGAGAAGTGTGATTGCAGCTTCTTGGCTGTTCCTAAGGGAGTCATTTGGTTCTCTGATTTAGAGTATTTTTTTTTGAGGGGAGGGAAATAGCCTTCTGTTAGGCTTTTTTTTTAAATGTAACACTCTTGGTAATAGGTAACAAATGTACCTTTTCTTATAGGTTGCAATGGTGTCAGTTTTTATGAACATGTATTGCAAATCTAGGTACTTCATTTTCAGCTATCAGTATTTTTTGAGTATTATCTCCTGAGTGGAGTATGTTCAGATATAGAGCATGTTCTATTTGGGGAATCAGAACATTTTTAGGTATTGAGATATGTGCAGATGAGTTTTCTATCAATGAGATCAATATCTCTTATAATTGATTTTGATAGATTGATTTTGCCCTCAAAGATCTATTTGATCAAGGGGTCATAGATTTTGAAACCTATAAGTATTTGGAAAACAACACTCCCAGGGTACCTTCCATCTTTGGGATACTCAAAGTTCATAAGAATATAGAGGACCCCCCCCCCTTAGACCCATTGTTGCTTTGGAAGGTTCAAAAATTTCCCCTTTGGCCAAGTACCTGGACTGGAAATTGAAACATTTATGGGAGGCGAAACCCACATATTAAAGGATTCGTGGGAATTTCTGAGCAGGGTCAAGTCCAAACATTTTTCCCATGATTTAAAATTTGTCACAATAGCCGTGGTGGATTTATTTTCCATCATCCCTCACAATACAGGGTTAGCCTGGTTGAAGAAGCTCTTAGAACGAGACCAGAGGCTATGGAATGGTATATTTCTCTGTTTGGAATTGGCTGAACTCGTCCTCAAAAACAATTTCCTGTTTTTTGAGGGGGAGTTTTTTCAAAAAGAAACAGGAGTGGCCATGGGGGCCAGTTGTGCTCCCACCTACACAGACATAATTTTATTAGTGTGGGAACAAAAATATGTACACATCAGTAGCTATACCAAATTTTGGACTCTATATGCTAGGTACCTAGATGACATTTGTATTTTTTGGGTGGGGAGTTTGGAATATTTAGAAGAATTTATTCAGTATTTGAATCAAGCTACCACCTTTCTTAATTTCACCTATCAAGTTGCTACAGAAAATGTTAATTACTTGGATGTCTCTATATACAAAATGGAACAGTCCACTGTTTTTAGAAAACCCACTTTCTCCAATACCTACATCAGTTTCACCAGCGCACATCCACTTTTTCAGAAGAAAGGGATTGTAAACGGACAATTCGTATGTGCAAGCTGTATGACATCTCTAGATGTATATTTTGAGAATGGATGTACTACACTAGAACGTATGTTTTTGGAAAGAGGTTATCCCAGTGAACTTATCTCAACCATCAGAATGGATGTCATTCAAGGTAGGATGGACAAATATAGTCCGATCTTGGGAACTGGAGACAGTTTTCTTAATAAACAGGGTACACTGACACAAACTGACTTGGATTACAGTAGAGCATTTGTTACTAGTTTTAGTGTAAATGCATACCAGATCAAGAACATAGCAGAGAAAGAATGGGGTAGATTTCTGGAATTTACCAACCTTCCCAATTTGAAAGACAAACCTGTGAAGGTAGTTTTTAGGAGAGGACACAGCATTACAAATTTACTAGAACATGCCAACAATTCTAATGTCTTTTCACATAAAAGGATGGGCACATATAAATGTGGGGCATGTTCTCAATGTGTTTATATTGCACAAAAAGAACAAGTCCTGGTTACAGCCAGGGAGAAACTGTTGACTGCACACTCTTATTCCAATTGCAACTCTCAGGGTTTAGTTTATTTAGTTACCTGTGGTGCCTGCAAAGTCTTTTACATTGGAAAAACTGAAAGGCAATTAAAACGCAGGATTTATGAACACATCAATGATGTTAACAAAAGGAACAACAGCAATGCCTTATTCAGGCACACATTACTATGTGCCAAGGCTAGTTTTTCCTTCTTTGTGATTGTAACAGTTCCCAAGGACTCGAGAGGTGGTCCTTGGGAATCTAAGTTAGAATACAGAGAAGCTTTTTGGCAGATTGTACTCTAGGCAAACAAACCTCCAGGTTTAAATGACAACATTTCCGTGGTTCCGTTGTTAAAACTCAGGTCTGCCAAACTTTAATCAAATAACTTGGTTTCATGTAAAAAGTCTTTTTCATATAGTTCTTTATTGTACATGTATTTCTACAAGATATTTATATTCTTACCTTCCATTTTTTAAGATTATATGATTTTATTTCCCATTGTAGGTGTATCAATTTTATATATTTTTAAATTTTTAACTTTTAAAGTGTTTTCATGATGTATTTATTATGTAAGCTATATTATACCTTTAAATACAAGGCATTGCTTTAATTGAATAATTAATTTAATTTATTCTAATGGTTATATATAGTGATATAATAGTATTCAAGTATTCATTACATCTGAAGAAGTCTGAGGGATACTTGTATGAAAACGCTTGTTTGCTTTTGTTGTGGCGTTAATTTAATAAAGGAGTCTGTTTTGTGGTAAAATACTACCATGGAGTTTGTTTTGTGGTGCCCTTCATCCTCAGTCCAGTTTCTTTGGTTTTTGGTTGTTTTTGCTGGACTTTGTTCCTTTCTTTTTTGTTATATGTGCAGATGAGGACAGCATAGTTTCACCTGTTTTAGTATTTTGGAAGTACTGATGTCTGTGTTTAAAATGAAGTTTAGGTGTGGGTGTAGATATATTCCAATATTTTATTTACTCATTTATTTGCTTATTTATGTATTTATTTATTTTTCATACATTTGTTAACTAGATACATGCTCTAATTCAAGACCCTTTTCAGACACAACTTGGGACAAAAAGGCCAATGAAGTACAGTAAATTTCAGTAAATGGAGATGCAAATACACCAAGTACAGTAACAGCAGAACCACAACAACACGTCACTTACATTATTTACAGTAATTTGAATACAAAATGCAGTCACATTGTAATTGTAGTAGAAGTATAACAGCACATAATTCAGATGTACTTCAATGGCAAACTTTGGTAGTAATGGTTCATTACTGACTTTGGTATTAATAGGCATTACTGACTTTGGTAGTAACAGGGCATTACTGACTTTGGCAGCTATAGGTTGTTACTGACTTATTTAGTAATAAACTTTTACTAGCTTTGGCAGTAACTGGCTGTTTCTGACTTTGGTATTAATAGGGCATTACTGACTTTGCTAATAATAGGGTGTTACTGACTTTGGTAGTAATACGGTGTTACTGACTTTGGTAGTAATATGCAGACATACCAGAAAGTGGAGAAAGAGCAATGCTGTTATCACAAACAGCAAGCAACAAAAGAAGAAATAAGGGCACTGAGTAAATTATACTAAAGCAAGTAGCAGAAATAGTAGGCAATATGTGAGACTGGCTCCTGGTTCAATATAGGAGATTAGGAGTGTGTGCATTGTGAAGAGGGTGGAGAAGAAATCAGTATGCACAAAGGCTTGACAATAAGGTAGTCTTATATTAAAAAGGATGAGGTAGGTGGAGTAAAAGATTGAGCAGAGTCAATGTGATACATGTAAGGGAAAGAGTTGCCTTGAGTAAAGGCTCAAATAGGTGGAAAAGAAATGGAGGTTAAAGAACTGATTGTAACAATATGTTGACTAGAGGTGTAGTTGTATTAAGGGTAGAGAAGCTAGTGGTGTGCAACTGAAAATTAGTCATTGTTGCCAAACAATGCCACTGAGTTACTTTTTCAATGTATTTTTTTCAGCTGTCCAGAGTAGTCATGCAAGAACCCATTCTACAAATGGCAAAAGTACTTTCAAACTCACAATTCCAAAGGATTTTGTACTGATGGACTTACTCAGGTCTGAACATTTGAGACCTGGCCTTGGAATGTTATTTTATTTTTCAGAAAGAGGGAATATTCTGATGTAGAAACCTTGACCTGTTTGTTTGACAGGTACCAATTTAACTGCTTCTTTTTTGATAATAGTGTATAAAATGTCTGGAATCAGTTCATCTGGAAGAACATACCTTGAGAACATTCTCTTGAATCTGGCTATTATTTGTCACTAGTTTATTTATTTAATTATTTGACATTTGTTTACTGGAGAGGTCCAACTGGATCAGGAAGACCCTATTTTCAGTGGATGCCTGGGAGAAAAGCTCCAGTTACATAGATACAAGTATAAGCATTGTAATGTAGATACCCCCCCCCCCGGATTCAGCAAGCCCTGCACATTGTGCAGGAACAGTGCAAGAGCTCCAGGAGGCAATATGTCTGCCGTGTGAGCCAGGAATAAGCTGCAGGGATGTGCACAAGTGCTTCTGCACTATTCCTGCACGGACGCAGCTCCTGTATGTAAATGACCCCATTTGCAGGTGAAAACCATGCAGATGAGGTGAATTTATGATCCAGGAAGCTGGCAACCGACAGTGCAGGACTAGTGTAATCTGCAGAAATGTACTTGGTTAGTAACTGAGTACATTTCTGCAAATTACAAAACGGAGCCATGACAGCTCCAAATAAAGGGTGTATATATCATGTAAAGCATGTCAGTGGCCAAATATATGGCCATTGGCATGGAAAACAGTTAAAAAAAACAACTTTTTTTTTAACCGATTTCAGCTGTTTAAGCATAGGGCAGTGGTATGCAAATGGGATCGGGCGAAAAAAAAAAAAACTAAAATAAGCATTCTAACCAAAATCACTATTTTGCCATTATACTTAATGGCAGGCAGAAGACAACATGGCCAGTGAATAGTGGTTGCTAAGGGGGGAGGCTCAGTGTGGGACCTGTAACTATGCATTAGCAGGCAATCCTATGAAAATGGAAATGATACTGAATCCCAGATTTCCCCTCAATGCTAGTCAGCACCCAACAGTGTAAGTGCAGGAATAGCTTGGTGCAAGCCTAAGAGTTAGCTGACATCATAATCATAGGGGGGTGTGTGTCAGGCATACTGTAAGTGGACTGGAGCCCTGTGGCTCAGGTTTGCCCTTAGCTTAACAGAGCTAAGCAAGGGGGTGTGTCTGAGGCTGCCTAGCACTCTTTACATTGCCTAAGTGGGTGTGCGCACCACGCATCAGGTTTTAAAGGAAAAAAAAAAAGTAAACCATGAAATATTAGCTCTGTGCACATTTGAGCACTGTGTTTGCGTGGCGTGCCCCTGGGCTTAAACGGGAAGGCAATGGGAAGGAAAAAACATTAGTAAGAAGGTAATCAAGGAGAACTAACATACTTGGCAGGTGAAATGTATCAGAATCAGCCAATTACACAGGCAGCAGACCAGCCCAGCCCAGAACACTACTATAAACTATGAAAACACCTTTCCCTCTGGTTTTTCCCACATGCTCTACACCACTGGTGTATACAAGTGAGGAAATTTTAACAAACGAAAACAATAAAATGATAGGGGCTCCAGTAGCTATCATACATCAACATGTGGAAGAGGCTGAGGGTGGTGAGGATGAGAATGCTGTCGACCAACTCACCGTGAGGAAATGGAGAAGAGTGTACAGACCCAGGGTAACCTACCAGGGGCAACATGGGCTGAAGATTGTGGAGTGCTAAAGGGTGGACAGGGACCTCCTACAGCAAATTGTTGAGCTGTGCCGGCCCTGCCTGACACACAGAACTAACAGACGGGAACCCATCCCAGTAGATACCAAGGTATATGTATGCCTAAGAATACTAGCCACATGTACCGTTCAAAGGCCAACTGGGGATATCATGGGGATCTCACAGGCATCAGCATCCAGGGTACTCCACCAGTTCCTGGATGCCATGTCAGCACATGCTGGTGAGCACATATATTTCCCCAACACCCGTGAGGCGTTGGCCAGCAATATGCGTCTCTTCCACCAAATAGCAGAATACCCTGAGGTAGTGGGTGCTATAGACTGCACACACATATGCATCAAAGCACCACCCGGTGAGTGGGGTAGGGTCTACATCAACCACAAGGGCTTCCCCTCAATCAACTGTCTGGT
This sequence comes from Protopterus annectens, assembly GCF_019279795.1. Taxonomy (NCBI): domain Eukaryota; kingdom Metazoa; phylum Chordata; order Ceratodontiformes; family Protopteridae; genus Protopterus; species Protopterus annectens. The sequence goes on from NC_056741.1 coordinate 1,994,910,192, forward strand.
CGTGTGTGATGCCCAGGGTATTATAATGAATGTGTGTGCTGGCTGCCCTGGAAGCTATCACAATTCCCACATCTGGCATCTGACACAGCTGTACCAGAGATTTGCCAATGGGACATCCCTTACGGTCACCTAGTGGTGGATGCTGTTTAAGCTCTGGAGCCATGGCTGATGATACCCATCAAAAATGCACTCACACCTGAACAAGAACTCCATAATGAGGCACATGCACAGACCAGAATTATAATAGAGCGTGTGTTTGAGATGCTCAAGTCATGGTTCCAGTGCCTGGATACATCTGGTGGAGCCTTGCAGTACTCACCAGCTACATGCACTCAAATTGTCATCGTATGTGCCATGCTGTGTAATATGATCCTGGTGAAACAGCTGCAGCAGGAACAGCACGGGGCAGGGCCACACAGCCCCCCACCATTGCCAAGGCCTACACAGGCACAGAGTGACTTGGAGAAGGAACAACCTGAGCCTGCCCCAGTAGGCAGAAGGAGGCAAGCCCAGTATGCTGTGGCCTTGGCAAAGAGGCAACGCATAGCACATACACTGACACAGTAGGGACCTAGGGAATGACACCTCTCTCTGACTTGTAGGGATGCCAAACATAACACTACCTGTGCTCGACCATGTATAGGGAGTGTGCTATGTGCATCCGACAAAGGCAGCCCTCCAGCACCATCCTCAATACTGGCACACCCACAAGGTAAGTCACTCTTCTTACCAATTGCCAAATGGAGTACTATGTGTTGTTACTTGTATCTATGGTATGGATGTGAGCATGCAAGGGAATTGGGTAGCTGCATGGGATGCCAGAAAATAGTAGACACCTATAGTGGCAGCATACCTCTCATCTGTCCCTGATTTTGACTCAAATTTTAGCTCTGTCCTGCTTAATCCCTCCTAAAACTAGTGACTTTTGGAGGAAAGGTGGTGAATTACACTTAATGAATAATGACAATAATTAAGAGTTATAGACTTCTTTTACTTCAGTAAATCTGTATTAATTCATATGCTCTGATTCTGTCAACGTTTCAAGTTAATAGCACTAATATTTTAAAGGTGTCCCTGATTGTCCCTGATTTTTTCTCGACTTTTCCCTGATTCTGTTGAAATTTGTCCCCGATTGGTTGAGAGGTCTGAGTGGCAGCATGAAATCTGTAACAAATACTGGTATCACCATAGTAGCCAGTACTACACATGGTGACAAAACCCACTGCAGGAAATGTGCTAGGCCACATATGTGCCCATATAACACACTCATGCCAGTCAGAGAGGTTCATATACCCAACAACAGTCTCAGCCAGCAGGACAGGTGTAGACAAGCACAAACAAAGGCTGTGCTAAGGCCTCTGAATGATGGCTATGCATCACTTCCCCCCAGGCCTACACAGACAGACTACATCAGGTCAGGCAGTGGGATGTTAGTTCTGAAGGGTAAGAAGTCAGAAACCGATATGTAGGTCAATCAAACCTAAGACCTGTAGTACACTGATATGCCTCTAGACAGCATGATAGGTTATAATAGAGAATGAAATGGTATACCTGACATACCAGTACAGTCATAACAAAGGTGTACAAGTGTCAGGTGTGCCCCCCAATCCTAGGTAGAAATGTAGAAACAGTCAGGTATGCCCCTATCCTATATAGAAATGCAGTAACAGTCAGGTGTGCCCCCCCCCCCAATCTGATGTACAAATGTAGTAACATGTATGTGTAGGTATAATACCAGTAGAGCACAGATTGCCTGAGGTGGCCAAGGTAGCAGGATAGATTGTAGCATTTGTACAATATGCAGGTATGCGTGTGTTAGGTTGGTGTGTTTCATATTGTGTGAGAGTGGTCAGTATGTATGCCTGGTGAGGTTTGACCTGGTGGCCATTGCCAAGTACTGCCAATGACACGGCCAAGTCCTCAGCAATGGCCACCAGGTTTGACCTGATGGCCATTGCCCAGTACTGCCGATGACAGGGCCAAGTCCTCACAACTGCAGTGACAAACACAATGCTCCCCAGTATAACACATTCTAGCAGTAAACCATTGTAAATGTATGGAGGTAATATATGTCACCATCTGAAAGATGGACATGGCGTGACTAATGGGCCAGATGTACAAGCAGTAAACAGGGGAAAGTACCCCAGACAGACAGTGTATAATGGGTGACCATGAAATGGACACACCCTTGGAATTTTGCACCACATTATCTGGGCTTGTAGTAGGGAATACTGATGGCGTCTGACCAAACACTCGCCGATCACAAAGGTCATAGGAATGATGTAATGAGAAACAGCTGATGTCCCTGCACAAGCCAGCATAAGTGGAATGCCCCATGCATATCTGTGAGTCAGATGCAAGTAGTGGCCATAGCACACATGCACCCAGCTCACCCAACCACCACCCACAGGTACCATTCTGGTCTTATCCCTGCTGTTGGGAATGGGTACAATATGACCTCCATCTGTGTATGGCAATAGCTAAAGAATGCAGCATGCAGTGCAGGTGTCCCATGCAGGTGTGTCCCTAGCTGTAAGCAGCACCCTGCCAGCATCCACACCACCTGATCAATACTGACAGAAAGTATTGCCATGAACACCTAGCACACCTACCCTGTAACCCCAGGGGAATATACTGTATGGCAGTCTGGTACTGTAGGACTGACGGAATGCAATGGCCTGCTACAGCTGGCCTGCATCACTACCAAATGGCCTACAGTCTTCTGCCAAAGGTCTGCCTCTCACAAGTACTGCCATGTCATGGACTACAAATAACAACATAACAGTCCACAGAACTCATATGCAAGGCCATGTGGACAAACCTCAGTAACATTTCCACCATGTCCCACTGCATGAACTGTGGACCAACACCAATACACTGCTGTGATGAGGTGAAAACTATAGGGAAAGTATCAGCGAATGTTTGCACAATGTATTGAAGAGGATAGAATAATAGTGGGGGGAGCATAGGCAGCATGGAATGTGCGAAGTCCGAAACACAGCCGTGTGCACATACTATACCTGGCTGCAAACACAAAAATGGGTGGCTACAACCCTGCATTTACACCACAATAGGGGTAATGTCCTGACTTATGACCCCTGCCTCTGGGTAACCTGTGTGAATCTGTACAGCTGTGAGGTATTGCCACAGCAAGATAAGGCCATACTGTCACGTTGATGGATGTACAAGTGTGGGATCCTCTGCCACCACTGTACCAAGGTGCTGATCCAGTTACTCAGACCCAGCAGCAAGTGTCTGCAGCTCTCCCTGTAGAATGGCATTAGTTTGCAGGAATATGTAGGCATTTGACCACAATAGTAGACACAGCTGCATTCACCCTGTGTTTCCCAGGGCATCACTGTGAGCAAAAATGTCTACCTGACAGTACTTGAGGATATAAAACATCACAGTGTATAACACTACACATGTCTGAATATCTCTGCTAACACCAGGACCATGTACCAGAAGCAGCACAGACACAATTACCTACAGTACCCACTATATCTTGTCCAGTTTGACCCCACATTGCCAAATGATCTACAGATATCCTGCAGAAACAATTTGCTAGCTGTAGGTGTAGAACATAAAAGTCTGCACTGGAGTACAATCTACCTGGAATGGATCCACGCATCCACGCATTCAATACAGAAGGGCATACTGGGCATGCTCCCACACTTAGAGAAATAAAGGCAACATCAGACAACATACTGAAAGGTCATACTGGGCATGCTCACACACTTCAAGAAATGAAGCCCATGTGTGGCAACAACAGTTGACCATACATATCTGACAGTTGCAGGTGTTAGTGCATACACTCCTCAGTATGCACCAGTCATGCTTTAAACACACATTGGATAGGAATACACACATATATCCAAGGACAACACAGTATAATATGCCAAAAGTACACATACATAGATGTGTGGAAGAGTGTGACAGTGACAAGGAGCCTTCCATTATGAGGCCTTTCCCACTCAGCAAACAGCCAAATGGCTACAACCACATGATGTGTAAATGTCACTCACCATAGAAATTAGCCTCTGATATCCCTCAGCATTATAGACTCTGTTGTGCTAGTGCTAACTGTGCAACATGACTGTACAAGGCAGTAGTCATCTAGCAGCTGTATACACATACCTGCGGAATATAAACCAGTGTGTGTCTGAGCGTGGTCTGTCTACCTCTAGATGAATGGGTTATGGCCCATGCACACACACACACTGCCCTACCCATAGCCCTACTATGGCAAGCCTGCTGATGTCAGTCACTGTGAAATACACCTTTGGGGAAGGGATAGCCCAATAATCTCTGTGGAGCATCCTATAACTGTGTAGTGCTGTAGTGTGATATACTAGTTAGGTAGATGTTCTAATCCCAGATGTGGCAACTATGTGTGTGTGTGTATGTGTGTGTAGGGATCAGTGCTTTTTAGGCTAGTCACACTCACTACAATTCAAATGCTCTACTTAGGCAAGCCTGCTGATTTCATTCACTTTGAAATGCACCTTTGATGAATAAGTAGCCCAGTAATCTCTGTGGCTTGTCCTTTAACTGTGTAATGCTGTAGTGTGATAAACTAGCTAGGTAGGAGTTCTAATCCCAGACATGGCAACTGTGTGTGTGTTTGTCTGTGTAGGGATCAATGCTTTTTAGGCTAGTCACACTCACTACAATTCAAATGCCCTACTTAGGCAAGCCTGTTGATGTCATTCACTTTGAAATACACCTTTGGGGAAAGAATAGCCCAGTAATCTCTGTGGTGCATCCTATAACTGCGCAGTGCTGTAGTGTGATAAACTAGTTAGGTAGGAGTTTTAATTTCAGACATGGAAACTGTGTGTGTGTGTGTGTGTGTGTGTGTGTGTGTGTGTGTGTGTGTGTGTGTGTGTGTGTGTGTGTGTGTGTGTGTGTGTGTGTGTGTGTGTGTGTGTGTGTGTGTGTGTGTTTGTCTATGTAAAGAGCAATGCTTTTTAGGCTAGTCACACCCACTACAATTCAAATGCCCTACTTTGGCAAGCCTGCTGCTGTCATTCACTTTGACCACTACAATTCAAATGCCCTACTTTGGCAAGTCTGCTGATGTCATTCACTTGAAATACACCTTTGAGGAAGGAGTAGTCCAATAATCTCTGTGGTGCATCCTATAACTGTGTAATGCTGTAGTGTGATAAACTAGTTAGGTAGGAGTTCTATTCTTAGACATGGCAAGTGTGTTTTTTGTCTGTGTAGGGAGCAGTGATGTTGAGGCCATTTACAATCAATACAACCTCCATTGGCCTCCTTTGGCAAGCCTGCTGATGTCATTCCCAGTGAAATACACCTTTGGGGTAGGAATAGTCAGGTAATCTCTGTGGTGCATCCTATAACAGGGTACTGTTGTAGTGTGATATAGTGGTTTGGTAGGGGTTAATTTCCAAGACATGGAAAATGTGGATGTGTGTGTGTTTGTTTGTTGTGCAGGGAGCAATGCTTTTGAGGCCATTCACAGTCAATACAGCCTTCATTGCCCTTCTTTAGCAAGCCTGATGATGTCATTCCCAGTGAAATGCACCTTTGGGGAAAGAATAGTCCAATAATCTCCGTGGCATATCATATAACTGCGTAATGGTGTAGTGTGATAAACTAGTTAGGTAGGAGTTCTAATCCCAGACACGACAAGTGTGTGTGTGTGTGAGTGTGTGTGTGTGTGTGTGTGTGTGTGTGTGTGTGTGTGTGTGTGTGTGTGTGCGTCTGTGTGTCTGTGTTTGTCATTTGTATCCTGTGTGGAGGTGGCTGTGAGCGTGTAACAACTGGACTCATTGTGGAGTGGGTTTTGCAAATTTATTATATGGTGGGCCTATTATATGTCACAATGTCCACCTCACAAGGATAACAGATGTCAAATAGCTGAGAGGCTAGGGTGCCAATCCATGCCCCTACATATGACATCAAAGCCTAGCGAGCAAAGTAGCAACCCTTGTATTACCCAGAGAACACTCTCAACCCATGTCTCATACACAAACACACTTGCCTAGGCAACAACCACTTTGCTGGTAGTACCCTGCATATTGCCCACAGATAGTAACCATGGTGCAATTGCAGTGGACTACAGAGGTCATGGCACCCTGTACCATCACTACAATAGGCATATAATTGCAGACAGTGCGCCTTCACTATGTTCCCCACTGGACACCTGCAACAACCGTGGTGCCATCAAATGTGACCCACAAAAGCCATGCCATGTCTTAACCACATGCCCTGTATGGACAGATGCCACTGACACCAAGGAATACCTGTATCATGCTATCAATGTAGGTGCAGGGTCAACCTGGTATCCATTGCCATCTCCTGCCACATGAGGCAGGACTGGCACATCTGATGATAACAATCTGTGCACACAACATGGGCAAGGCACCCCAGGTACAGTTCCACATGTCACTGAGCATGCATGTGGGATGTGTGCACATCCCAGACATCATCCATGTCATGGACTATAGAACACATACACGGCAAGCATTGCAGAGCACTAGCCACACACAATAGTAACCCAGGTGACTGGATGGTGAATACAATACCAACCTCTATAGGCCAATCCAGACACTATACCCCTGAGCCACACTGCAGACCATTGTCATGTGGCCTGATGGCAAGGTATACCCTTCACCTAGCTTTGTACAGCCTTCTGGCACAGTCAACCACTACACACCTGTGAAGCAATGCACCCATGCATGTCAGTACTGGCACCCTGTGTCTGTGTGTGTGGAGTATGATGCTTTTGACCACATTCTCACTCACTACAACTTCCATTGGCCTACTGACGCATGCTGTCTGATGTCAGACACCTTCACATACCCTTTGCCCATATAAAATCTGGATAATTCCTGTGGTGCATGTGATACTTGCGCATTACTGTATTGTGGCAAAACTAGCTAGTTAGGAAGTCTATTCCTGACTGTGCCAACTGTGTCAATGTGTGTGAGTCCCTGAGAGAGTGTGGCTGTATTGACATTGACACCTGTTCATGTGGACAGGCACGTGTACTACACCTACCTTATTGCTACTATATCACTGTTGCAGATGTCACTCACCATCAGATATACCTTTGGACAGCTTCCCTAAAATGTAAGCTATGTGGCGCATGCAATAACTGCAAAGACGTGATAGCAATACATAGTCAGTCAGGGGTTTGAAACCCTGTACTGATAGGTGTGTGACACAAATATGCTTAGGTTTTACTCTCCCACCCCCTCCCTGACTTTGTCTTTGTGTGTGTCCCTCTCTGGTGGATGTGGTGAAGTACACCTGCTTTGCTTAGGCAGCAGCTTGTGTTTTGTAAGTGATGCTCATGATCAGCTGATGGCTTCTGCATGAATTGCAGTCCTCCTCTAGCTGATTGCATGTGGAACAGCTGTGGTAACATTCCCATAGCCAATTTCATGGAAAAACACTCCAATATCTAGGAACATCATGTTGATGTTGGGCCTTTCCATTTACTGTGAGCAGAACCTAAATCTGGTGTTTGGCAAACAGCATTACAGATGGTATTGGGATTTGCCTCTAACAAAATACATGGGGGAAACAGGCCAACAGACAGGAGGAGGATGTGCCAGACATGACTACAGACTGTAAGTGTTGCTTTTCTGCATTTGGAGTAATGTTGGTTTAACAGGGTGTGTGTGGATATGGCTGGTCTACATGATTTAATACCTGTCATGACAGTGTTATGTGTTTGTGGAAACTCCCATCTGTAGGGTTATCTGCAGACTGGGCAGTGTGTGGAGCCTATTGTTTCTTGTGTTACTCACAGAACACCTATATGAGAACTGGAAAAGCAGAGTGTGAGGATTGCAGTCAGGACATGGTGACAGCCATGAGGGTTACTGACTTCCTATCCCTCATAAGACATATGTCACAACAAACCCTGGTACAACAGTAAATGCATGAGGTTATTACAGCAACATGCCAATATTGAGCCAGTGTTTGTAGCTCTAGCCACAAGTCTGACAACCTTTGTACATATTTAATGCAGTAAGCGGTGTATATATTCTGTACACCATTATTTATTGACATCATACCTGATAAAAAGCCAGTCAGATATCAGACTGCAAGACATGTTATGTATAGTAGGTGTTGTTTCTGAGGGCATAACTTGGGCAATCTGCAGTTGTGTCTACAGTACTGGGGTCTGTGTACTTATGGTGAATGTCAACAGTATGTGTATTGCGCATATGTACCTTGGGCTCTGCACAGACTGTGGTAGATGCCATTGTTCGTGGTCCTATTCTATCTGATGTTACATGCTGCTCCAGTGTATGGTACCCTATTGGCTCACATGTCTGTAGGGCCAGACACACACATGTCCCATACCACAGACAGGCATCGCACTAGACTGTGTCATGACCCAGTGTATGTAGGGTTAATGTGTGAGTGGCACATATGAGGATGATGTTTATCAGACAGTCCATATAGTGTCATAGGTTCATAGGTAGGTACTAGGCTATTGGCCCTAGGGCCCATACAAGCCTAGCCAAAAAATGTACCCTGGTTTTCGCCATCCAAGAAAATTATTTTCCTGTGCCCCTGTCGAGCAGAGCCACAGAAGTGATCCCCGGGGTGAATTTCCCATTTCCCATCCAATCATCAAGATTTTTCTTGAAGAGTGCTAATGAGGAGCTCTGTTTGACATAGTTAGGTAGTCTGTTCCAGAGTATGGGAAGTCTCTGGGACAGGAATCTATCCCTCCAGCAGGTTTTGTTTATTGTGGGGACAAGGTTTAGGTCCCTAGAGCGTGTAGCTCAGAGGGATTGGGATTTCTTTAAGTGGAGCATGTCCAATAGCTGTGGGTTTGACATAGCTTTGTATGTTAGGCAGAGATCGTCCCTGAGTAGGCAATATGCAATGGAGTAAAGCTGTAGTTTTTTAAGACGGTCTGCATAGGGCATCTGTTTGAGGCCAGTAATCCTCTTTGTGAGGTATTTCTGTGATCTTTCCAATTGTTGTAGATGTCTTGTGAGGTACATACCAAAAGGTGCATTGTAATCTATAATGGGTCTAATGAGTGATGAGTAGAGGGGAACAGTGACCTCTTTTTTCTGGATGAGAATCCTTTTGTGATGAGATGAGCCACATAGAAGGATTTCCTGACCACTGTGGTGATGTGATTATCAAAGGAGAGACTACTGTCCACCTGTGTCCCGAGGTCTCTTATCACATTTTTGGCATTAAGTAAACTACCAGCTATGTGGTAGTTCATGGGTACAGAGTTTTTACCAAAGGGGATGACAATACACTTTTTGGCATTGAGCTTCAGGCCATGGCTTTGACACCAGGTATCTGTCTCAGTGAGGACCTTTTGTAGTTTGTCCACATCATTAGGAGTTTCGATTATGGCTCCTAGTTTGCAGTCATCTGTAAACTTTGTTAGCCAAAGACATTCTGTGTTGGTATGCACTTCAGAGAAGTAGAGACCAAACAGGAGAGGACCCAGGACTGAACTCTGTGGTACTCCACTTGTCACTGGTCTGATGTCGGATTTGGAATCCGCTACTGTCACAGTGTGGGTTCTGTCCTTGAGCCAGTTGGGAACCCATCTTGTGACACAGGGATTTATATCTAGTTTAGTGAGCTTATCTATAATTCCAGAGTGGGGGATGGTGTTGAAAGCCTTGGCGAGTTCTAGATAAGCTGTGTGAACCATTTTACCCTCATGTATGGCTTTGGTGACTGCTTCAAAAAAGTCAATCAGGTTTAGGAGACATGATCTGCCTTTTACAAATCCAAACTGGGTAGGGTCCAGAGTTTGGAGATTACCAATGCCTTTGTTTATGAGTTCCCGATGATACGTTACATAGCCTTGCAGACCAGGCTTGTCAGGCTAATGGGGCAGTAGTTCCCGGGGTCTGTCGTGGCTCCCCCTTTGTGGAGTGGGATAACCATCGCGGTGTGCCATTCAGTGGGTACAAAGCCTGAGGTGAGGCTATGATTGAACATGGTACTTAGGTAGGGTGCCAATTCATTCTGTAGTTTGTGTAGAACGCAGCCTGGAACATTGTCAGGTCCCATGGATGCTGTGTTCTTGGCTTTGGAGAGTGTGTTTTTTACCTGTGCAGCCGTGATTATAGGAACTTTGCATTCTTCCGGTATAGAGATGGGACCTCTAGAGGGTGAGAGGTGTGGGGGTGTCATATTAAGCTTGTGTACCATGTGTGGCTGTGGCAGTGTTCACATTGGTTGTGCGTTGCACTTTCTCACAGGTGTCTGTTACTCTGTGCTGCGACATGCATGTAGGGCCTGCTATAATTGCAGGTACATGTGTATTCCCACATACAAAATGTAGTCCAGTGTTGTGGCATTCTGCTTGTTTGCACGGTGCTTTGTGACATGCCTATCAGCCTAGTGTAATTATCCAGTGTGCTATGTCCAGTTATTTGCAAGACATACTGCTGCCAGGCCACCATAACTGTTGTGTATTTCTGACAAAGCAGTGGGATTCTCTACAGGTGTATGTCACTAACTACTGGGTAGTATGTGGCCATCTGACCTCTGCACCACCAGGTATTATGTGTTAGGACAGAATGGCGTGTGTGAATGCATAAACTGTGTGGGCATATGCAGTCCAGTATTTACGTGATATACCCATGTACATGACTATTAACATCCACATTGTGAGGTGTTGTCCACATGTCTCGCATGAAGGGGATTTGTGAACATCTCTGGACTGACCATAGAGTGCAAGACTATCCAAATATATTTGTCATATCTCTGCTGTAGTCCACGGGAACATTACTGTGCTAGCAGTGGTAATGCACTATGATGTCCTTAGGATGTCTGTCAGTAGTCAGTGGTGCACATGTCAAAAGCAGATGTGACCTCCCACACACAACATGTCTAAGCCAACCCCTGTTACAGTAGCACCGGTCTACATATATACCTGCAATACATACATGAAATCCCCTTGCACTAAGAGGTTGGGACTACTGGTGCTGAGGTAGGACTCCACTCTATGTTCGGGACATATGGTAAATATATACACACACACACATATATATATATATATATATATATAGATATAGATATATATATATATATATATATATATATATATATATATATATATATACAAAGAGATCTACAAATGGCTATATATATATATATATATATATATATATATATATATATATATATATATATATATATATATTTATATATATATATATATATATATATATATATATTTATATACACATACAGATGTATAGAAGTACATATGTATGAATATATATGTGTATGTACATGTAGACATATATCAACATATATATATATATATATATATATATATATATATATATCCATATTCCTGTCATATGTAAACATCATGGTTGTGTATGGCCGGGATTCACTAATCTTCCATGTAAGACTAAATAAGTCTTACACAGAAACTGCAGCCTAAGAGGAAGACGTCAGTGCACCATGCATATTCATGAGGGCGTGCTGACTCAACTCTAACGCTAACACGGAGCGTGCACAAGTGCAGGGGGTGTGTCGGACTGCCGAGCAGTCCAGAAATCCACGCCCCTGCAAGTCCCTCAATCAGCAAATGTCAACTGACATGAGTGAGTCCGCTCAAATGTGTACATACCCAACACTACACTCCCCCACATTCTAAACCCCTGTACAATTATAAAATGTAAAACTTTTATTTATTTTTTTATTATTCCCAAAATAGCTGCCCGTATTTGCATGTATTTGCACGGGTTTGCCCATTGCTTAGCTACACTTAGCAGTTTAGAGATTGAAGAGGATAATAAGAAACTTATATGCAAATTAAGCCAAATAGCAATTGTGTAGTGGTAGAACCTTCGCACAAAGCGGAGGCATTCCCGGTTCGAGTCCCACCACTCCCCTTTCTATTTTCTGTAGGAAATCTGTATAGAAAAATAATTCCTGACATTTATCTTTTAAATTTTAGTAAAAAGCATTGAAATGGCATATGTAGTAGTAGTGAACGATATTTTATATATATATATATATATATATAAGAAGGTGAAATGGTTATGCATACTGATGAATGCATAAGTAACGTATCTTAAGCAATGTGAAGCACTGCTAAGCAAAGTTTACCAGTATTAAGCACATTTAAGTATAATTGCTCATAGCTTAGCACTGCTTTAACTAGCGCAATGGCTTTGTGTGGAGCTGTGCATTGCGCCAACTAGCGCAAACAAAACATGTTTGCGTGTAGCTGTGCACCGCGCTAACTAGCGCAACGTCGGTCAACTTCAACCAACGCTGGGCAACGTAGAGCACCGTAGAGCAACGTAGAGCAACGTTGGGCAAAGTTGAGCAAAGTCAGCTAAACACAGCCACACCTTCTAGCCGATCTGGCCAGTAGTAAAATAAAAAGCAATGACAGGCCTCAAACCCGGGATACTGTGCACCATAATCACAGTACTGAACCACTAAACCATGACAACTTGTAATATGCATGCACTTTCAACACACACATACATATTAATGAAAGTTTACCCAGTGCTAAGCAGGTGTGCTTTCAGCTGCGATTTTTCAAAACTGGCCAATCACAAATAAGTTCTGGAAATGAGGCATATTTAAGCCCCATAGGCAGGAATACTTGCCATAACTGGTTGTAGCTCCCATCTGCAGGCAGCTTGGCCAGTGTTGGAGAGGGTTCTTGCTTTCGAGCGCAACGGTGGGGCATTGAGGAGTCAAAAGTTATGGTTTGGCTCCTCGTCCATAATCATGATGACAGACTCCTGCAGGGCCAGTTCCAGGGCACTGAACACAAAGCAGAAGCCTGGAACTGTCTAGCACATGATCTCACCAGTGCCACAGGCATCCCTTGGACTGGTGAGCAGGTCAGACACCACTACTCAGACCTGAAGAGATGTAAGGAGGACCAACTGAACCGGTGGATACAGGAGGCCCGTGGGATGGAAAATGCCCCACTACTGAGTAGGTAGCCATGGAATGAAGAATGTAAGAATTGTTATTGTAGTCTATATTATGGATAGGTATATGCCTCAATATCACTTCATTTACTTCACAGCTGCAGGTGTCTGTGCTGCGAATCAGCAAGCCTATGCAGATAGGCTGCTAAGGCTGTGCCACCAGGCAGGTTAGTAATTATTCTGCATGTATTGTTATATAAAATAAGTGAGAGAGCATGAAAAAGAGTGTTGTAACCCATTAATAAAGGTATAATACATCTTGAATAAGTCTTCTGCATGCACTGTAATATCAAATAAATGAGAGAGCCTCTAGAAAAGTGTGTAATGTAATTAATAAAGGTATAATTCCTGGACTGTGTCCGTGTCACTTTCCTCGATATGTTGTTGTACTCTTGCATTATAGAAATAGTACTGTTGTATTAAGCGCTGTCAACCCACACTTGGGTAGGCCCATATAAAGTGGATGAAGGGAGTGCCAGTAGCTGTTAAGCATATATACAGTCCTCAACTGTTGGTTAATGGCTGGCATGTATAAGTTAATCTGGCACATGAGTAGCTTGTTATTGTGTTCCCCAGAAATGTCAGTGTGCAGCTAGAAATGTAGGGGGCTGTTAAAATATAATTGATAATGTCACCTGAACACATCCAGATATGTAGATATATAAATATAAATAAAATATATAAATATGTCGCAGTAACATCTGCATCCTGGACAGTCTGTATGTCAGATACAGTTCAGGTATATAAAGAACTAGCAAAACCCATTTCACAATTTAACGGACTTTGCCTAGTATAATAATACATGTAGGGGATATATAACTGCAGTCAATAGGAATGTAGTGTAAACTATAAGTACATATAAGTTGTTAATGGAGGTATCTTTTTTACACCCTACTGTATGTGCATAAACAATGCAATTCCACACATCAATGGGTATGTCTAATCTCAAAACATTTGTTGGGACATATGTCTTATTGATTTATAAATATCTGCATTTACTTTGATGCATGTGCCCTGTTCAAATACCACAATCTTGGTGGCCTGTTGCCACCAATCAATCCTGCATGCTGTTGGAATGTCCACTGTTGTCCTATATATGCATGTGTTATGCTTGCTGTTCAACTGTTGGAACACTGGTGTGTTGGGTTAATGGGAATACTACTGCATGCTGTTACAACTAATTTGGAATGCTGTTGGCTATTAACAACCCATATTGTCTTTAAATCCTCCTAAACATAGAACGTATGGGAAGGCTGGTCCCAGCGGACCCACCTGTTCCACCTCAGCTGGCGATGGTACCTGGCACCAGCAGGTCCAGTGCCCAGCCCGGGACCTCCTCCTCCATTGGCTCTGTGCCACCTTTGGGTGGAAGCACTGCAGAGGATGGGGCTTGTCCCCCCTGTGCAAGTGTGGCCGGAGGAGGGCCACCTATTACCCTCCGAATGGTCCGGGCTGTGGTGCATAGGGAGATCAAGCGTTCAGTCGCTGATCCTCTATGCCAGCTTGAGGCACGTGTGGCCCGACTCATGGGTGTGCCTGTCCCTCCTACACAGCACCCAGCACAGCCACCCTCTGGGCTGTGAAGGTGCAGTGGTGACTGCCCATGGGTGGGGATCTCAGTTCCACTGTTGCCATCTGTGGGCTCATGGACTTGCAATTTCCAAACATCCTTCCCCGTCAATGGTATTCACCCATGTGTCATATTCCGACCCTGTATGCGTCTTGTTTGTCTTGTCTGTTTACCTCCCCAATCTACCTCCCCAAATATACCCACTTCTCCTACCCCACATTCCACTCTCACCTGAAAAAAAAAGGCAATCTGCTCCCAAAAAAAAATGACACCCCATACATAGCTGCCCATTTTGCACACATGTCCGTTGGGCACATTAACTGATATTTAATTGTCAGTACAACATACTTTGTTGTTCTCACCCCTCTCTCAGGGGTGGAAGGTTTCATATTTCGCTCCAAATTTCTAGCATATGCACAGCTGTTGCTGTTAAAGAAATGGGCAGCTATGGACCTTCCCTACACTCATCCTGCACATCCTGAGCTGTTTTCCCTACTGTATTTCCCTCTTTGTGCCCTTTTTTCACCACTTTCCTATTTCCCCATTTTCTTTTCTTTCAAAGAAATGAGCATGGGGGTTAGCTGGAGTAAGCACTTTTAAGCAGTAGTTAGTTGGTTTGCACGAGTATGCGCTTGTGTGCGCTTAGCTAAGTATTGCTAAGCTTTGTGCAAACCCATGCAAACCCGCTTACAACTGCTTAAAAGTGCCTTAGTCTCCCTGCATGTGAGGGCCCTTGTTCTGCTCAGCAGCAAAATAAAACACCTCTGTCAGTCTCGAACCCCAGGCCTTGGCCATACTAGACTGCATGAAGTACCACTAAGCCACAGTAGATATACAACAGGTTGTTGCTGAAATAGATATATCATGCATCATTATGAGTGAATGTAAAGGAAATATAGGAATGCCATAACACAAAACCTGTTCTGTGGAACTTCACCAGCAGTTACATGACTGTGATAACAGAACCGGACATTCTAGCAGTAAATAATGTTACAGCAGCACTTTACAACCCCCACACATTATCATAGCAGGACAATCCCCACCCAAATGTACAAAATATCTGTGTGTTCAGAGTCCACCAAGGATGCAGGTAGGCATACTCAGTACTGGAATTGTCCAGTTTTCTTGAGCATCCTGTGCTAATGTTAACAATAAAAAAGCAGAAACTGTGCAGACGTGAGTACATTAATATTCACAGTATAGCAGTTCACAAACAGTTCATGTGCCACATGAATACATCTCAATAACTACTTATGTATGGCAGCTAATTGTATAAGTAGAAAAGAAACTACATACTCCCATGTATCTTATGTTAGCATTTGTAGGGGTGAGGACAATTCTACACTGACAACTGTGTATTGGAAGTGGCAACATTCAGGTCTGAGTACAACATTCAAATCACTGGCTACATCCCCAGCTTCAGATATAAGAAGTATACCAACCTTCTGACTTACACAACGGTGTCCACAGCAAACAAGCATGGGCCCACTTTGGAAACCTGAAAGGGCCACACCTACCTGACTTAGCAATATATAGCATTGGGTTGCTATGACAGTGAGTACTGCAATCACCACACAGCAGGCTGCATACAATTACCAAATGGTGGCCACCAATTGGTGCAGACGTCATCACATGCACATGTGCAGATACCTATAAAAGCAGGCTGTACTTGCTGTCCACACATGCAATCATTCCATTGCTGTTACGCAGAGAGGGAGAGAAAGAGAGAGAGAGAGAAAGACACAGAAACAGAGACAGACAGACAGACACCGACATCTACATCAACATCAACAGAAAAAAAAAAGACACACGGAACTGTAAAATACAAACACATACAAAGGAAAGGTATGCAAAAGATATGTATTTACTGGCATGTATTAGATGTTTTTGAAGAGTACTCTACATACTTTGAATCATCCATATGTGGCAGCAGTACATATCTATGCACAGATGCCCTGCATAACTACTGCCATGGACAAATCAGTGTGTAGCTGTGTGCAGTGGGATATAACTGTGACATATGCAGCTCAGCATTAAATGTCAAACATCTGATCCATGTTATCTGTGATCTGTACAGTAGTGTGTAAAATGGCTGTTTGGGGGAGTAGCGCATACAGCTATATAAACATGGATGTGACAGAGTAACAAATGCATGATAGTCATATTAACGTGTAGCTTAGCATTGGCAACTGCTGTACCAGGCTAGTATGCTAATCTAGCATTTGCAGCTATATATACACCCTCTAATATTACTGTGTGCTTACATGTGACACCTGTTCATGTTGCAGCAAGGCCCAACAGGTCAGCCGTGAGGTCCACGGACTTACAACAGTGTGGACCTTGTGTGTGTATGGCACAAACATATGGAGAGATCTTTCTGTGTCAGATATATTAGCATCTGTACATGTGCATAGAGCAAGGGACATACTGCAACTGTTTGTGAAGGGTGGACATATATATGTTGGTGAAGGTTGTTATGTGCATATTTCTATGTAGGTTGTAGTGTGTGGCAAACAAGACAGCATACAGTGCTGGTATATGACATGTGGTGGTTAAACGCTGTGGGTATGATTTGTTAGGTTTGCAGTGTTGCAGCCAGTGAGGCCTGCTAAAGCTAGATGGGCTGGGAACACCTTCAATGCATTCCGCACAAGACTGTGCAATATTATTACATAACTGTATACCTCACAACCTTTGCATAATTAATATTCCCACCATGAAAGGTGGACTGTATATGTGCCTATATGTATATCTATATGTACACCAATGGATGTTTATATGTATGTGTGTGTGTGTATATATACATATATATATATATATATATATATATATATATATATATATATATATATATATATATATAGAGAGAGAGAGAGAGAGAGGACAGGCTCATATTTACTGCGACAGATGCCTGGTGACAAAGCCATGGACTCAAGCTGAATGTTGAAACTGCATTGGCATCCCTTCTGGCAAAAACTCTGTACCAATGAACTACCACATAGGTGGTAGTCTACTTAACACCGAAAGTGTGAAAAGAGACCATGGGACACAGGTGGACAGTAGTCTCCCCTGTGATAATCACAGTGCCACACTAGTCATGTAATCTGTCCACGTGGGACACCTCATCATATAAGGTGTGTCATCCAGGGAAATATAGGTCAGTGTTCCCCTCTACTCATCACTCATAAAACCCATTATATAGTACAATGCCCCATTTGGTATGTACCTCACAAGACATCTACAGTAATTGGAACAGCCACATACATACCTCACAAAGAGTAATACTGGCCTCAAACAGATGCCCTATGCAGACCGTCCCACAAAACCACAGCTAGTCTGTGTTACATACCACCTACCCAGAGGTGACCTCTGCTTAACATACAAAGCTATGTCAGACCCAGAGCTGTTGGACATTCTCCACGTAAACAGATCACAATCCATATGAGCTACATGCTCTAGGGACCCAAACATTGTCACCTCAATAAACAGCACATGCTGGAGGGATAGATTCCTATCTCAGAGACATCTCATACTCTGGAACAAACCACCTATCAATAGCAAACAAAGCTCCTTATTAGCAGTCATCATGAATAATCCTGATAATTGGATGGGAGATAGTAAATACACTCCGGGAATCACCTCTGTGGCTCTGCTTGACAGGGGCATGTGAAATTAAATTACATGTGTATCAAAGGTCAAGGTAGCATATGGCTAGGCTTCTATAGGCCCTAGGGCCAATAGCCTATTACCTACCTATGAACCAATACATACCCACATGTACTTGTTGCAATAATTGCTATGTGAGGTTGACTGAGTGTGATGGTGAATGTGTTGGTGAATGTGTCAAAGTTCTGTATATGTGTGATAGCTTAGTGGGAAACTGTTTCTGTCATGGTATTTTGTGTCCTAGCTCTGATCCCAGCAAAAGATGTGTATGCTATTGCTAGGCAGAAAAAGCAGTATGGCATACGGTCTGACATAGTCCCTTGGTGTTGACTGGGGTGTGTCATTGGAGGCTAAAGCAGTACATGTATGCCTATTGATTGGTACTGCTGGTGAATCCAACTCCTGTATGAACAATAGTACTACCTGAAGCTGTAGACCTAAACAGCACAGTATGGTGTATGTCCACATTGCTTGGAACCACTGTTTTGTGTGTTCCCTGTAGTCCTTACAGATTACATACCTCAGGCAGAAGGTTTTGTAAGTACTGCCACACAGTACTGTATGGCACACAGGTAAAGCTCATCTGGGTTGCCATACCTTTATGTCTTGTATGTATGTCTGATGTGTGTGTGGGTATGCCTGTAACATGCCCTCAGTCATATGTGTGTTAGAGGATATAAGTGGGTATCTATCAACATGTGTAGTCTAGTACAGCATTATGCCACCTATCTTAACGAATGTGCACATATGTTTGGCAGGGGTTTGCCATCAACAACTAGTGTGGTATACTGGTAATATTGTAACTGGACTTTACAATCATTGCAATGGATGACATATTTCTTTATGCATTAGCTTGATATATACCTCCTGTGGCTAGGTGGTGCATTGTGTCGCATACAGTGTGCCATGTACTGTTGTATAGTCTTACATACTGGTTTCACTTTGTTGCTGTGCAGAACATGGTTTGATATATAGAGAGTGCCAGGCACTGTCAGGCAGTTGTGGGTTGAGCAATGATATGTGGTATTGAAAGTGTGTATCCTCTGACAGCCAATAGGTTGCTATATATGGCAGTTCAGTGATATCTGTATTTAAGAATGTTAAGTGTGCCACATGACTTGCTCACACATATTGTTTCATTGTCTTCCAGGGTCATGGCTCACCATCGCAACCCTACCTATAGCCTAGCAGAGGATGAACAAATAACAACCAGCCTGGTTCAGCACTACAGCCTGCTGTTCCCAAGAACCAGCCAGGACCAGCATAAGCAGATTGCAGTGTGGCAATATGTTGTCCGTAGGGTAAATGACATAAGCATGCATAACCGGACCTATGAGCAGGTACGGCATCACTGCAGTGATTTACTTAGACATGTCCGGTAGCATGCGTCTGATGTCCATAGACAACAGCTTGCCACAGGTGGTGGGGTAGCCATCCATCCCCCCTCACCAGAGTGGAGGAGCTGCTCCTGAGCCTGGTGGCTCCTGGCCAACAACAACAACAACAGCAAACATGTATCATTATGGAGGCCAGAGCCACCCAGCGAGTTGACATGGAGCGTGCATTTAACATGGCATATCTGTAGACTACTGTTACCTCTATTGGTAGATTATGCATATGCGAGATGTGTACTGTGTAGTTAGAAGATGTGGAGCCTGGTGTTGTGCAATACTCATAATTTGGAACATAACCTGTAGGCCTGTCACTGTCAACCGTTGTACTACTGCAAGATTGCAAAGCCACAGTAGCAATGCCACAGTTGTTGCCACTGACAAACTGTCTCATACCCTTGTAGGTCCCTCTGGTGTGACAGCAAGGCAGCAGACCCATGCTGATGAGTGTATTCTACATTTAATATTGCAAATTAAATGTGCATGTTATAGGTGATGTGCAGGCCATGTACACGTAACACACCTATGCATAATGCATGCTGTGCATGTTTGCTGTGAGACTATGCACATCTCAGTAACGTGAGTAGCTGCCTCAAACACATGCAATACACAGAGCATCCCACACACTTGTGGCAACACTGTAGTGGACATTGGATAGGCAGAGTCGATACACATGCACACAACATGCACAACTTTGTCATACGCAGTACACGTTAATATGCTACACATGGCGTATTCAGACACCTGCTGTAAGGACACCCTCCAGTATCCCAAATGTCATCCACACAGCACACATAATATACCTGAGGGGTAGAGGCCTATCATGGGGCTGTGCAACACTCTTCAACACATAACACATTCATGTTAAGCAATGCTCCCTATTGGGCAACTTGCAAACCCATGTAACAACTTCCTGTGAAATGGTGAATGTAGCCATGGTACTGCAGTGCAGGTACAGCATGCTAAGTGCCGGTCTGGCACACATTAGTAGCCTTGAGTGACCACATGATGTTGTATGATGATGGCTCATGGTACTACACCCCATCCAGTTACAGTAACCACAGTACTACACATAGCATTCATTGCTATACACCTCAATGTTGTGTGTGTGCAAACATATGCACCTATACACAATATGCATAGCAATCACCATTTGCACAAAGTGACACATATATGTCTTGTAATGCTATTGAGTGTATAGGTCACATGCCACATATTGGGTATGTGTGATGTTTAATGTTGCAGTTGTGATGCAGCATGCCATGTCATGGCTGGCACTGGCATGTCCACAATATGTTCTACACTCACCATAACCACTGTACAATGGCTATGTTGAGCAATGGTATTCCATCAGGTATACATGCACCACTCATCCTGTGTGTATACATAGCATGCATGAGCTAAACCTGTGTCCACAATTATCTGCTAAAGACACAGACACTCTAATCAGAAATGGATATCTATGTGACACACAGATACACATCCAGCCATGGTATGTATACCTGTGAGTGATGGTGCACAGGATATTGAAGAGCTTTTAAGACTTGCACAGCAATGTTGTGTCCATGTACACATTGCGTTCCAGGGTGAGGCCAATCACTGAACAACAACACACATGCATCAAAGCCATGTATACTTTTATTAGCAAGGACTGTCAACACTGGCACTGCATACTGTTGAGCAACACACGTCCTGCATGCTGACATGTGTGATATGACTGTTTGGCTTGTGATACTGTACCCCACCATCAACCGCTATTGAGTATGTTCTAGATTGTTGGTGGTGTGTGTGTGTGTGTGTGTGTGTGTGTGTGTGTGTGTGTGTGTGTCTGCTTTAGTGAAGAGTGTATTTATGTGCATGTGTGCATGTGTGCATGTGTTCATGTGTTCATGTGTGCATGTGTGCATGTGTGCATCTGTTCATGTGTTCATGTGTGCATGTGTGCATGTGTGCATGTATTCTGACATCATGTACAGGTCATAAAATGTGTTTCCTGTCTTCCTCTCAGAGGTGCTGAGGTTGGGCTGGTTCACTGCAGCAGGGAACCTGATGTCACTGAGCCAAATAGTGATAATGAGGATAGGTGTGTTGAGGCACAGGCATGCTTGCCAGGGTCTGTTGTTGGGCCACCAATCGACAGTACACATGTGTTCACCCCATCCATGCACACATTCATACTGCCAATAATCCATCACCAATGCCCTTAGCTGAGGGACAGTGTACAGTCGGCATTGGCCAGGACAGTGTGGTATCTATGGCACATGCATCCTGACACAGCAGCCATACCCAGATGTCTGGAACGGTACCACGTAGGCAGATATCCAGGGGTTCTCATCGGAGCACTGCTGGTCATCATGCCCCTGGCAGACATGTCACAGGTCTTACAACCTCACGCATATTCCAGGCTGTCATGGAGGCACAGGCATGTATGGAATGGTACACCAGACAGGGACTAAGGGCATAGAGGGCATATAACACCACTTTAAATGACAGTATCCATGACCTCGCAGGTGCCATCCGTAATTACACTGAGGTCATTGATAGACATTGGGGTGAGACATTAGATGCCCTCCGCAATGTCATGTCCATGTGTCAGGACAGTGCGGGATGGCTGAGATGTTGATGTGGATGTATGCCAGCAACATCAGCAGCTGGCAGTAGCTGCGGACATCCCTCAAGTCACAGCTGCTCCCATAGTGCCAGTACCAGCAATGTTGGGGGTGGGCTGTCCATAGACCGTCCTTGAAGACCACATGCATGTGGCTCTGGCCAGTCCCAGCAGGGACCTGGGTCCAGTGTACATCTGTCTACCTCTGAGGACAGTACCCAGTCTGGCTTAGTACCTGATACTGTCAGTAGCACCCCTGCCAGGCACAGAAACGGTGATCTGTAAAGCCTGGCAGGTACAGTCTGTGGCTGTCCCACAAATCCCTGTATATGGCAGCCACATGGTGGAACTGTGTGCATGCAGACACACACACACACACACACACACATAAACCAGACACCTAGGGCTAACACATACCCACATACATTACATCAACATTGGCCCATAGCAGTACTCTTGGCCCTCACACACACACACACACACACACACACACACACACACACACACACACACACACACACACACACATACATGTCGATTGTATGGCTCAATATAGGCCTCTGGCAAACCAGCAACACACCCTGTGCATATGATGAAACCTGTGCCACCTCCTGTCATCTGTAACATTGATGCAGGAGCAGACTAACATGGTGCTGATGCACAGGGTGACTTTATAGCAGTATAGCAATGTTAACATGTTGTCAGCAGTAAAGTGTAATGATATCCTTGAAGTGTAGCTGAGCAGGCATGATGCATTAAAGCTATGATAGTCAATGTAGTATTGTTTACACCAGCGTTAATTCCAATAGTGTATTGTCCACCCACGTGCCACTTGGCTGATGTGTGTAGTGTTGGCAGCATGTGTTAGAGAGTGGACAGTACGTGTGGGATGTGTGCAGCACAGATTTGCAGGTGTACATTTGTGAACTTGGTGGAGGTGCACTGTCTGCATGTACGTGCATAGTGGACACATGTGCAGGGTGACATGCCCTGTATTATACAGTGTTAACACTCCATAGTTTCTGTTGGTGGTCAGTATGCATTGTACTACACACATCTTGGAACTTGGGTACACATGTGTGTATGACATGGTTTGACACTGTGCTGTGGGTGATACTGTTACTATCTGTCTTTGGTTTGCATTTTGGTAATATACATAACCTCAACAGCCTGACCATAAACAATCATTAGATGATGTCTTGACAACTGACACACAGATGTAGGACACACAGTAACATTTGGATCCTTCTGGTACTATACTATGCCAGTAACCAGTGGTATTCACCTGCACCCATTCCTGGGACCACTCCTGTTTGGCATATAGCTCTCTTAGGTACAGGCAAACACAGTAGGGATATGTCCGTCCACGTCTGGAAATGCATACTGTGGCCTATAATGCATTCTCCAGATGACACACACATCCTCCACAAGGGTATCATACAGACAGATACCTGTTGTCAGACCCATGCTGTAAAGCTATAAGCCAACTAAAGCATAGTCATACACTTTTGCAAAACATAGTATCCCCACAGTACCACATAGGTAGTAGCCCCCAACAATTTGAACAGGTACCGATGTGTACATACATCCAAGTGTTATGTCATCTCTCCTTTGGTAATCACATTTCCAAAGGTATTTTGAAATCCCTCGGTGGATCACATAAGCAATAAGGGGTTTGCATGCATATCCACAAAGGTTGTTGTACACCTATAATGAATAGCCATCATTGACAGACTTTGCTGAGTTTGAACAGGTCTGAAATATACCTCAGGCATAAACACTCACTCACACTATTCAATAGAAACCGTAATGAGTATGTGTAACATGGATGATCTAGGTCAGGGATCACTGCAGTGGCTGGGCTTGACACAAGCATACAGATGTGACCTAAGGTCTGGGAAGCGGCAGCACACTCTGGCGAAGATAACAGATGTGTTCATGGAGAAAGCAGGGTTCCCACCTATGAAACAATTGAGGTCACATGTACGCATATGTATTTGCCACACAGCTACCTGACGTGCAATGCACATACTGTTGTCATAGTGATATGTCATACAGTAGTAAAAGCAAAACCCACAACATATTGACCAACAGTGTCACACACACACACACACACACACTCACCAAGTGCAGGATTCAAACCCCTAACTAACTAGTTTATGATAATAGAGCAGTGCACATTAACACGACATGCTACACACATTACTGGAAGAGTTTCTTTCCACAGGTGTATTTGTAGGATGGTGACATCATCAGACTTGCCAAAGATAAGTATACCACTTTTAAGCTGTATTAGTATTCTCCAAAAAGGTTGCTTTTCCCCCAAGGGGGTCATACACAGATGTCAACTGCAGGAATCAAACCCTTACCTAACTACTTTATAATACTAGAAGAGTACGCATTAACTCAAAGCACTATACACCCTACTGGGAGTTCTCTTTTCCACAGGTATATTTGTAACATGGTGACATCATCAGACTTGACAAAGATGAGTATACCACTTTTAAGATGTTTTAGTAGTCTCCAAAAAGGTTGCTCCTCTCCAAGGAGATCACACACAAACAAACACAGTTGTCAAGTGCAGGATTCAAACTCCTACCTAACTACTTTATGATACTAGAGGAGTACACATTAACACAACATGCTATACACATTACTGGGAGATCTTTTTTCCACAGGTATATTTGTAGCATGGTGACATCATCAGACTAGATAAAGTAGGTTACATTAGGTGACATTAGGTGGGCTACATAGAAGGAATTTATAAACACTTTGACCATGTGATCATCAAAGGAGAGTTTACTATCTACCTGGGTCCCCAGGGCCATAATTACTTTCTCCGTACATACTGGATTACCACCTATGTGGTAATTTGTGTGCACTTTGTTTTATCCAAAGGAGATGACTATGCATTCTTTGGCATTCTGCTTGAGGGCATTGTTTTGACACCAGGTATCTGTCTCTGTAAGACCCTTCTGGAGGATGTCTGTGTCAGCCGTATGGACCACAGTTAGCAGTCATCTGCAAACATGTTCAGCCATACTCCTCCCATGCTTGCCTGTACCTCTGAGCAGTAGCTACTGAACAGGTGGGGTCCCAGGACCAAGATCTGTGGGATGCCATTCGTGACTGGTTTAGAGTCGGACATGGCACCCACAACTCTGAACATGTGTGTTTGATCTG
This sequence comes from Protopterus annectens, assembly GCF_019279795.1. Lineage (NCBI taxonomy): Eukaryota > Metazoa > Chordata > Ceratodontiformes > Protopteridae > Protopterus > Protopterus annectens. Next base: position 1,994,935,554 of record NC_056741.1, read on the forward strand.
TGAGCCTGTTGGCCACCCATCCTGTCAAATAGCTGTTAATGTTCAAGCTGGTAAGCTTGTCCATGATGACAGAGTGGGGAATGGTGTTGAAAGTCCTTAGTGAGGTCCAGGTGGGCTGTGTGGACTACTTTCACCTCCTTCTATGTCCTTGGTAACGGTTTCAAATATGTTGACTAGGTTTAGGAGGCAGGATCTGCCTTTAACAAGGCCAAGTTGGGTAGAGGCTAGTGTCTGGAGGTCCCCAATGTCTCTGTTTATGGGTTCCATGATAATTTGCTCCATAGCTTTGCAGAAAAGGCTGAGTAGACCTATAGGCCAATGGTTTCCAGGTTCTCTTGTGGCACCCCCTTTGTGGAGCTGGATGACTGTTGGTGTATGCCATTCTTTGGGTACATAGCCTGTGGTAAGGTTGAGGTTGGGCAGTGAATGTAGGTGAGGGTGTAGTTCCTTTTGGGGCTGGTGTAAAATGCAGCCTGGGACACCATCCAGTCCCATTGATGCTGTGTTCTTAGCTTTGGAGAGGGCTGTCTTTACCTGCATGTCCATGAAGTCTGGGGCTCTGCATTTTTCTGGGATGGGCACAGGCCCTTTTGGGGGTGATGGGGGGGGGTTGCACTGAACTTGTTCCCCAGGATGTGGGCAATGTAAATTGGTTCAGTGTATTTATTGCCATTTTTCAGTAGCTGACAGCATATTTGGAAGTTGCCACCTAAATGTTTGGTATAGCTAACAAAGGCTTTGTGGTTGTTATTCTTACATTCCTTGGTGATTTGTCTTTAGAAACTGGCCTTGGATTATTCTATAAGTGGTCATTGTGTCTTCCTAATAATGATCAGTGATGCCTTTCCTTTTGTGAAGTCTGCTCTATCATGTGTTCATTTCTTCCTTCTGTTGTATAGCTTATTTATGGGCGACGACCACCAGATTGGTTTCTTATTTTTGGAGGAGTGCATCTTGGTTTTATTTGGGATGTCTTGATCCATGCATCCCTGTAGATGCTCATAGAATGCACTTGTAAATGATTTGGCAGATTGTATAGCATTATCCTATAGCAAGGGGGCTTCGGAACTTTCCACTTAGGTCTTGGGAAGTGTGCAGTTTGCTTTTAAATATGTCTTCACAGTGGTTTCCTTGACTGGGGGGGGTGTGGATGTCCAGTGTGATTACTTTATGATCTGATATTACCAGCAAGGGGTTTATCTCTGTCATGGAACAGTGATACCCCATGTTGGTGAGGATCAGGTCCGGTATGTTGTCACCTCTAGTGGGCATGGTGACCAGCTCTTCCAGGGCGTTTGAGTTTTTAAACTCTAGGAAACATTGGGAAAAGGACGTTGTACATGAGTAATTCTCCCACTCAATGTTTGGGTAGTAGTAATCTCCTCATATAATGGTGTTTGATAGGACCTTTATATTTTCTACTGTTCTCATGAATACTGAGTGAGGTTCCTGAGACAAGGTAGGTGATCTGTAGCAGCCTACAATCTGATAAGCAGCTTTGCCCAATGTTAGTTGCACTTGCATGGTCTCCAAGGCCTCATGCTGTGCCACTAACCTAAAGGTGTGGGTATCCATAAGGTAAATGGATACACCCCTTCCTTTTGTATTTCACTCGTGGTTTTGGGGCCAAAGATCAGAGGAATTGTGTGTTTTACAGGGAGCATGTCCAACAGCTCTGTGTTTGACATAGCCTTGTATGTTAGGCAGAGATCACCTCTGAGTAGGTGATATGTGAGAGAGTACAGCTGAAGCATTTTGAGATGGTCTGTGTATGGCATGTATTTCAGGCCACTAATGCTCTTTGTGAGGTATTGCTGCAGGCTTTCCAGTTGTTGTACATGTCTTGTGAGGTACATAGCAAAAGGGGCATTGTACTCCATTATGGATCTAGTGAGTGATGAGTAGAGGGGAACAATGTCCTCTTCTATTCTGCATGAGACACTTTTTGTGATGAGGTGTGCCACATAGAAGGATTTCCTGACTACTGTGGGGATGTAATTATCACAGGTGTGTCCACTGTCCACCTGTGACCCAAGGTCTCTTATCACACTTTCAGTATTAAGTATACTACCGCCTATGTTATAGTTCATGGCTACAGAGATTTTACCAAAGGGGATGACAATGCACTGTTTGGCATTGAGCTTGAGCCCATGGCTTTGACACCAGCCATCTGTCTCAGTGAGGCCCTTTTGTAGGATGTCCACATCTTTAGTATTTAAATTATGGCTCCTAGTTTGCAGTCATCTGGAAACTTCATTAGCCACTGACCTTCCATGTTAAAGTTTACTTCAGGGAAGTAGATACAAAACAGGACAGGAACCAGGACTGGGCCCTGTGGTACTGCACTTGTCACTGGTCCAAAGTCATACTTGGAGTCTGCTACTTTCACAGTGTGTGTTCTGTCAGTAAGCCAGTTGGCAACCCATCTTGTGACATAGCAATTTATACCTAGTTTAGTGGGTTTATCTATAATTCCAGAGTGTGGGATGGTGTTGAAAGCTGTGGCAAGATCTATATAGGCTGTGTGAAACACCTTAGCCTTGTCAACAGTTCTGATGACTGCTTCCATGTCATCTATCAGGTTTAGGAGACATGATCTGCATTTTACAAACCCAACATGGTTGTGGTCCAGAGTTTGGGGATTACCAATGTCTTTTTTTATAAATTGTATGATGATACATTCCATGGCCTTGCAGAGCAGGCTCATCAGGCTAATGGGGCGCTGGTTCCTGGGGTCCATGCTGTCTCCACCCTTGTGTAGTGAGATAACCTTCACTGTGCACCATTCAGCAGGCACAAAGTCTGAGGTAAGGCTATGACTGAACATGGTACATCGGTGGGGTGCCTGTTTATTCTGTAGTTTGTGTGGAACACAACCTGGGAAGTTATCTGGTCCCATGGATGCTGTGATGCTGGCTTTGGAGAGTGTTTTTTACCTGTGCAGTGGTGATGACAGCAACGTTGCAGTCTTCCATTATAGAGATGTGCTCTTTCATGGGTGAGAGGGGGGTAAGGTTAACACTGATCCTATCTGCCAGGATGTTGGCAATATCAGTTGGGTCTGTATATTTAGTGCCATTGAGCTGTAACTCATAGTAGAGCTGAGTGTTGCCATGACATGGACCTGTCTGTTGGGCAGAGATCTCCTGAGTAGACAGTATGCAACAGAATACAGATTGAGTTAAATTCAGTCTTGTTGCATGGGGCAACTGTTTGAGGCCAGTAATCCTCCTGTTGAGGTACTTCATTGGTCTTTCCAGCTGCTGAAGGTGCCTAGTCAGATTCATCACAGATGTGTTGTGGTACTCTCTGATGGGTCTGATGACTGATGAGTAGAGAGAACCTCCTTTGACCTACATGCAAAGACCTTGGCAGTTTGTGGGAACACATAGCATGATTTTCTGACCACTTTGTGAATGTGTTTCTGGAAATACAGATGACTATCCACATTTGTCCATTGACCCCTTATTATCACCTCCATATTTAGGGTGTTGGCACCTATGTGGTATTTGTATGACTGTAGCTCGAGGACATACTTTTGACACCACATCTGTCTGACTGAGACCCTTTTTAAGGATGTCTCTGTTGTCCCAAACATCGATTATGACAACTTTTTGGCAGTCATCTGCAAACTTTGCTAAACATAGCCCTCGTGTGTTTGACTGTATTTCTGAAAAGTATACACCAGACAGGAAGGGTCCCAGGACTGAACCATGGCGGACAGCAGTTGTTACCAGCTTGTACAGGAGACCATGATTCTTACCTTGTGTGATCTATCTGTGCCCCAGTTGGCAATCCATCAGATGACAGACATATTTATGCACAGGTTGTTGATTTTGTGGATACGGCATGTGTCTGGGATGTTGGCAAAGGGCTTTTCAAGGTCTATGTGGGACATGTGTAGCTCATTTCATTGATGTATGTCCTGGGTGAATTGCTTGTAAACAGTCTAGCAGGTTTGGGAACCATGATCTGCCCATGACCAAACTGGAATTGGTAGGGTTGGGTGTTTGTAGGCTCCCAATAGCCCTGTTTATGAGTTCCATCATGATGGACTCCATGGCCTTGCAGATCAGGCTTAGTAGGCTTATAAGACAATAGTTCCCATGTTCTGTTGTGTAGCAACACTTGTGGAGTGTGTCAAACGTTGCTGTAACACATTCAACAGTTTCATATCCTGTACAGAGGGTGAGTCTCAACAGACTGTTCAGGTGCAGGCTCTGTGTGTTCTGGAGTTCACTTATGACACAGCTAGGGAAACAATGTAATCCCATAGATGCCTTGTTTTCATGTTTGGAAGGAGCTGTTTACCCATTCTGTATGTGATATCTGTGCTTTCACAATCTCCAGGTATGATGATAGGGCCTTTTGTCAGTGAGAGGATGGTATGTATGTATGGGCCTGTCTGACAGGATGTTGGCAATGTCAGTCATTTACAGTTTGCACTGACCCAGGACATATATGAGTGTACATTGCTATTTATGACATAGCGGAAGGAAGTGTCATGGTTCTCTATGGACTTCTTCACAGATTCTTTTGCCAGAACATGGATTGGATAATATTTGGAGTGCACATTGTTTGTTGATGATACTGATTGCAGGTTTATTGATCTTCTTTACTTTTTCACTTTCTGTGAACAACTTAAGTACTTGTGGTACATAGTTTGGTTATGACAGGGTTCCAATATATTATATGTGTCTGTTTTCATATAACTGTGTGCACAAGGCAGGATTGGTGAATAGTGACAGGTTCCTGGGGTGAAACATGCAACTGCCAGATATGCGTGGTCCACTGTTGTACTCAGACATGGCCTAAGTGTGTGAGCATGCCCAGTAAGACCTTTCAGTATGTTGTTGCCTGACATTTGCTTTGTTTATTGAAGTGTGTGAGCATGCCTGGTATGACCTTTCAGTGTGTTGCTGAATGAAATCCACTACATTTGTTGAAGTGTGTGAGCACACCTGGTATACACATTTATACTATATGTGTGTGGAAAATCAAGTTGTATTTTTACTGCAGGGCTCACCTTTGTGTCATAACTCAACAGGGATCATGTTGTGCCTGCAGGGCTTCCATGAGACACTTTGCATAGACTTATCAACATTTCTACATACAGGGGGGACAGCTATTCTTTGTACATTTCTACCTGGGAGCACACCTGATTGTTACTGTGGGTGTACATAGGATGAGGGGTTCACCTGACACTTATACACATTTGCTAGGCCTGAACTGCTATGTAAGGTACACCATTTCAGTCTGTACTGTTGCCTATAGTACTGGCTTCAGGCGTACTACTGTACTACGGATCTTAGCATCCAATGTCACGTATATTAGATTGTGACTTCATAGCCTACCCAACCCACATCACACCACCTGACCTGCTGCTGTCTGTCTGCAGGGGGAGGTTACCCGTATGCCTCTTTAGGGTCATTTCTTTGTGTTTGCATTAGTGTACAATTGTCCTGCTGTGTTAGTGCCAGTGTAATGCTGTCATGGCTTAGTGGTTCAGTACTGTGACTATAGTGCACAGTATCCTGGGTTCGAGCCCTATCACTGCTTTTTATTTTCATGCTGGGCAGACCAGACTGCTTAAGGAATAGTACAGCAAATATGAGCATGTTTTCCTGACTTTGATCAACTTTGCCCGACCTTGCCCAACATTGCACACCATTGCACTAGTTAGCATGGGCAATTTTGTTTACCTATACAAAATAGTGGTAAAAGCTGTTTATCACTGCTTTATATTGCTTAAAACATGGCAATCATGCCTCAGGTGGTGTTGCAGGGCTGCCTATGTCGGATGCACATAGTATACTCCCTATACATGTTTGAAAACAGGTAGTGTCAAGTTAGGCATCCCTTTTATTTTATGTGCGAGTCAGAGAGAGGTATAATATCCAGGGTTCCTACTGAGCCAGTGTATGTGCTATGCCATTGCCTCTTTGCCAAGGCCAAGGCATACTGGGCATGCCTCCTTCTGCCGACTGGGGAAGACTCAGGTTGTTCCTCCTCCATGTCATGCTGTGCCTGTGATGGCCTTGGCAATAGTGGGGGGCTGTTTGGCCCTGCCCCATGCTGTTCCTGCTGCAGCTGTTTTCACAGGATCATATTGTGTAACATGGCGCATACCATGACAATTTGGGTACATGTAGTTGCTGAGTACCGCAAGACTCCACCGGATGTGTCCAGGAACTAGACCCGTGACTTGAGCATCCCAAACACAAGCTCAATTACATTTTGTGTTTGTGTGTGTGCCTCATTATGGAGTTCTTGTTCAGGTGTGTGTGCATTTCTGATGGGTGTCATCAGCCACGGCTCCAGTGCGTATACAGCATCCCCCACTAGGTGACCGTCAGGGATGTCCCCATTGGCAAATGTCTGGTACAGCTGTGTCATATGCCAAATATGGGAATCATGGTAGCTTCCAGGGCAGCCAGCACACACATTCAGTATTATGCCCTGGGCATCACACACGACCTGGCAGTTGATGGAGGGGAAGACCTTGTGGTTGATGTAGGCCCTACCCTGCTCACTGGCTGGTGCTTTGATATGTATGTGTGTGCAGTCAATTGCACCCACTACCTCAGGGTATTCCGCTATTTTCTGGAAGAGATGCATATTGCTGGCCAATGCCTCACGGGAATTGGGGAAATATACATGATCACCGGCATGTGCTGACATGGCATTCATGAACTGGTGCAGTACCCTGGATGCTGATGCCTGTGAAATCCCCATCATATGAACAGTTGGTCTCTGGAAGGTACCTGTTACTAGTATTCTTAGGCCAACACATACCTTGGTTTCCATTGGGATGGGTTACCCTCTGTTGGTTCTGTGTGTGAGGCGTGGCCAGCACAGCTCAACAATTTGCTGCAGGAGGTCTCTGTCCACTCTATAGTGCTCCACTATCTCCAGCTCATGTAGCCCCTGGTAGGTTACCCTGTGTCTGTACACTCTTCTCCATCTCCTCACTGTGGGTTGCTCAGCAGCATTCGCAATGAAACCACCCTCAGCATCTTTCACATGTTGCATTATAATAGCAATGGCAGCCCCTAACATTTTTTTGTCTGAGTTAAGCTTTTTAAGTTTTCACTCTCTTTGCATACTGCAGTGTTGCAGTGTTGCAGTGTTTCTGAGAAAAACATGGGGGAATGTTGTTTGCAGAGTTTTAAGCGCTGGGCTGGGCTGGGCTAGTGTACTGCCTGTGTAACTGGCTGATTCTGATTGATTTCACCTGGCAGCTCTGCTAATTCTCCTTGGTTAACTTCCTACTGCTTTTTTTCCTTCCTTTCCCCTTTCTGTTTCCACAGGGGGTAGCGCCGTGCAAACAAGTGCAAACACACGCACACGAGTGCACACGCGTGTACACAGGCTTACACAGGCTTAGGCGGGTGCACACGCGTGCACACATGCTTAGATGGGTTTACAGGCGCGCACACGTGCGCACACAGTGTAAGTACATTTTCAAGAAAATTTTGTGATATCTACGGTGTACACGTTTGGTTTCTGGGTTTCAGTTAAGATAACTGTAGACACACCTCTTCCAATCCTGAGTAACTCACAGAAAACACAAGCCACTCTGCTTCAATAAGCTTACAGTCTTTCATAAATACCCCCTCATGATGTCACCTATCTTCTACTTTAAAAATAGTGCAGAAACTGAGATGAGGAAGCAAACAACAGTTAGAACTTTATCCACCACCAAACAAATACAAATGGATATGGACACTAAAAAGCACAGTAAAACCACCATAAACACCTTAAATGTTCAAACAAGCGTTTTTGTCTCTTTACATAGACTTCATCAGATGACCAGCTTGTCCCAGGAGGACCAGTATTTAAATACATACAATTGAATAATTAGATAATTATCCTATGGGGTGTTAATAGATGCTTTAAAAACATCAGTTATTCCAAAGCTTCAATCTAAAAGCATTTATCAAAACAATTCATAGTTTTATACCAGCTAAACTTTAAAATTGTTTATTATTTTTTTGTATCTAAAACCCAGTAAATATTATTTTGATAATATTATTAAAACATTTTAATTTTTTTTAAAATACTTGTAAAGTGCAAAGAATTCATTTAATGATGGGAACCTATGCCCTCTAGTGGCTATTTTTATTTCACAATTCATATTCCATCAAAGCTTGAACACCGAATTTAAAAACTGCTGGACACTATATTGTAGGTTTTTGGATGATATAGTAATTTTCTGGACAGCTGGAAAAGAAAAAGTTGAGGAATATATGGTGTATATGAGTAACACAACTAATTTTTTAAGGTTTACATACAAAATCTCCGATATCAGCTTACAATATTTGGACATAGAAGTATACAAAATGGGCACAGATTTTGAAACCAAAATATTTAGAAAATCAACTTTTTGTAATTCCTTTTTACATTTTGAAAGTGCACACCCTATACATTGTAAGAAAAATATTGTTAAGGGGCAATTTGTAAGGGGTAGTCACATGACAAGTTCTGAAAATGATTTTTTTAAGGAGTGTGAGTTATTACAAAAGATGTTTTTGGAGAGAGGCTACCCCTGAATTTTATTACACAAATAAGAGAAGAAGTGGTAAATGGGAGAATAAGTAAATTTAAACCCATACAAAAACATAAAGAACACAATAACATTTTTAACAAAGAAAATGATAGGGATGAATATAAACAGACTTTAATATTAGAATATCATGTTATCATGTGTTAAATAGTAATGTTAAAATGAATTTTTTAAAGGAATGGGAGAGATTGGTTTCCCTTTCAGACATAGAAAATATGTCTAATATTCCACAAAAGGTGATTTATAAGAATTCTGAATTGATTGATCTACTAACTCTACCTAGCCAATCTTTGGTGGGGATTTACGGGAACCTAGCTCAGTTTCACAAGCCAGGAACCGAAGGGTTGTTAATACAGGATGGAAATCAAAGGGAGCTTATTGGCATAACACAAGACGTTGGTGACCTTAGAGACACTAACAGTGAAACTTTCAATCCAGCTACTACTCCTAATATTTTTAAAGTTGTTGAAAACGGAGTTTGCTCCAATAGGGGCAGGAACCCTGGACAGGGTCCAAAGGCATTAGATGCTAGTGCTACGGTCACAGGTACTGTTAAACCTAAAGTTTTTAAAGAAATGAAAGACTGGCTACGGACTAAATACTCATTTAAACTTGATTACACTAGTAATAAACAGAATGCTTCTGGTGATTCATACAGATTTAAGTTTGACAAACTTTATAAATTAATGCATAAATACCGAACCTTGGAAAATGAAAATGAATATTTAAAACAGTGTATTTCTAGGGAAATTGTACCTAAAGGTTTGCGAGTGTACAAATTTCCCAATAATGTTATGTTTTGGTTCTATATTTTATAATGAACTCACAGAAGTATTTAACAAACGTGGTTTGGATGTTTTGAGACTAATTATTAGGGAAAATATTAGGTGTCAAGATTTAATTCAAAAGGACATAGATGATTTAGACCAGCAGGTTAAAGAAGATTTAATGTTCACCATTAAGGAGGAGAAAGAAAAATACTTTGGTATTAGAGATGATATAGATAATAAATGTGAAGATTTGGTGCACAGAATAATAAAAAAAGTTGGAGAGGGATATTAGGGAATACGACAGTAATAACAGTTACCCCATACCTCTACAGAAGTATTTTAAACAAACTTTTGAAACTAGGTATAATTATAATGAACCTATGGTGGAAAATGAAAGGAATGAAGAGCATTTTTATGGAGAGGATCAGGAATATGACCAAGATTACTCCCCTCTAAGTAGATCTGAGAGACTGATGAATAAACAGGGCCCACAAGAAATAAATTTTCAGAGGGGGGGAGGGGGAGATTCTAAGGAATGCCCACCCAACCCACCCCACTATATTCCCTAATGATATCCTGGTGGAAGGAATTAGGAATACGTATAATAATTACTCTATATACAACTTTAGTAATTTAGATATAGAAAAGGACCATTTTGGATTATTTTCTAAGGGGTTGAAATTTATCCCTTATAAAAAGGGTGATATTACCAGAAGTTTATTAGATATAAAAATGTTCCTGAGAAAAGTTAACTTAAACATTATGTTTCCAGCGAATAAAGTGAATAACAATATAGAATTAAAACATAAAAGTACTTATAATCCCCCCTTACACCCCCCAGTTAAAAAATCTGGAAAGGGTGTTGGAAAAAGAGGTAAGAAAGGAACAGATTAAGGTGGGATATAGGGGAAATTTAAGCAGGAAAGAAAGAGAATTAATGTATGAAATCAAAGATAACAAAAATATTAGGGTAATGAAACCAGATAAAGGGGGTGGGGTGGTTCTTATGGACAACATACTATATGAAAGTAAGATGAATACAATATTATGGGATGAAACAAGATATTGTAATGTCTCATTAAATGAGATAAACATAGCCTATAATAAAATTGATGTGAGTATAAATGATATGTTGTATGAGGAATTAATTGACCACAACACTTTTATGTACTTGAAAGTAGACAAACCAAAAACACCTACCATATTTGGTATATCCAAGATACATAAATGTGAAAGGGACCCCCCTCTTAGGCCAATTGAATCCACAGAAGGATCTAAGACCTATGCTTTGGCTAAATACGTAGACAAGAAATTAAAGAATTTATGGTTAAACAGGAAAACTATATTAAGGGATTCTTGGGACCTCTTAAGAGAAATTTCTGATATGTTATACCATGACAACTTTCTCTTTCTTACTATAGACATTATAGATTTATTTTCCTCCATTCCTTACAAGGAGGGGATGGAAATGTTAGAGAAGATTGTCTATGAGGATAAAATATTAACACAAAATGAGAAATTAGTGAATATTTGGTTGATAGATTTAATTTTAAAGAATACTTTCATATATTTTAACAGAGAATTTTATCAACAGATCCAGGGGGTAGCAATGGGAGCTGCCTGTGCCCCTACTTATGCTAATTTGGTCCTTGCTAAATGGGAGGAAAAATATATTTTGAACACTGAATTTAAAAACTGCTGGACACTATATCGTAGGTTTTTGGATGATATAGTAATTTTCTGGACAGCTGGAAAAGAAAAAGTTAAGGAATTTATGGTGTATATGAGTAACACAACAAATTTTTTAAGGTTTACATACAAAATCTCTGATATCAGCTTGTAATATTTGGACATAGAGGTATACAAAATGGGCACAGATTTTGAAACCAAAATATTTAGAAAATCAACTTTTTGTAATTCCTTTTTACATTTTGAAAGTGCACACCCTATACATTGTAAGAAAAATATTGTTAAGGGGCAATTTATAAGGGGTAGTCACATGACAAGTTCTGAAAATGATTTTTTAAGGAGTGTGAGTTATTACAAAATATGTTTTTGGAGAGAGGCTACCCCTGAATTTTATTACACAAATAAGGGAAGAAGTGGTAAATGGGAGAATAAGTAAATTTAAACCCATACAAAAATGTAAAAAACACAATAACATTTTTAACAAAGAAAATGATAGGGATGAATATAAGCAGGCTTTAATATCAGAATATAATGTGTTAAATAGTAATGTTAAAATAAATTTTTGAAAGGAATGGGAGAGAATTGTTTCCCTTTCAGACATAGAAAATCTGTTGAATATTCCACAAAAGGTGATTTATAAGTATTCCCAATGTATCAGAACCATTTTAGAAAATAAACAGAAAGGTAGTACTAATAGGGGTAGGAAGGGCACATATAAATGTGGCCATTGTACCATATGTACATACATTTTAAATTTTGAAAAGTACTATTTGGAAAGTAGAAATAAGTGGATAAATAGTTCTGAATATTACAATTGTGAGGCTAAGTGAATAATATATTTGGCTATTTGTAAGACATGTGGGTCCTTCCATGTTGGAAAAACAGAGAGGAGGTTAAAAAGAAGGATCTATGAACATATGTATGTAATTTCAGTGGAGAAAGAAACTAATGCCCTTTTTAAGCATACTAAGACATGCTCAGATGCTAGTTTTGGGTTTATGGTTTTGGAACAAATTAAAAACGATATCGGGGGGGGGGGTTCCTTGGGAAGATAAGATAGAATTTAGATAGTTATGGTGGCAAGTAACTCTGGAAGCTGATAACCCCCCTGGTTTAAATGACTATATTTCTATTAAACCATTATTAAAACTAAGGTCTGCTAAACTTTGATGGAATATGAATTGTGAAATAAAAATAGCCACTAGAGGTCATAGGTTCCTATTATTAAATGAATTATTTGCACTTTACAAGTATTTAAAAAAAAAATTAAAATGTTTTAATAATATTATCAAAATAATATTTACTGGGTTTTAGATACAAAAAATAATAAAAAATGTTAAAGTTTAGCTGGTATAAAACTATGAATTGTTTTGATAAATGGTTTTAGATTGAAGCTTTGGAATAACTGATGTTTTTAAAGCAGCTATTAACACCCCTTAGGATAATTATCTAGTTATTTAAGTTTTTTCCACATTTACTTTGGTTACTATCTTCTACTCTACTACTCCCCTACTCCTACACTTACACTCTAGGGACATGGCTCACATGTCAGGGAAAATTGGGATTCACTATCCTTATCCTCATTTGCATAGGATTGCCTACTAATGCTTGGTTACATCTCTCAAGATGAGCTTCCCCCCTTAGCAACCACTACTCAGTAGCCATGTTGTCTTTAGCCTGCCATTCACCTGCATGGCAGAAGAATATTTTTAATAAGAATGCCTATTTTTGGCTTTTTTTTCTGGTTTTTAAAGCGCCGCACATTTGCGCAGCACTGCGCTATGCTTAAACATTGGAGATTGGGGAAAAAAATTGATTTTTATTCATTTTCAACAGATCAAAATGCCAATGGCCTTATATTTGGCCATTGGCATGCTTCCTCAACTGGATGCATCCTTTATTTGGAGCTGTCATAGCTCCGTTTTGCTATTTGTAGAACGGTACTCCATTACCAATGGAATGCATTTCTGCAAATAACTCTACTCTTCCACGGACAGGTTAGTGTTTCCTGGATCGCAAATTTACCTCATTTGCATAGCTTTCAGCAGCAAATGAGGTAAATTGCATAACATAACACTGTCTGTGCAGGAGTAGTTTTAGGAGCTCTCATGCACGCCCCTGCCAGCTGTTGCTGGATCGCTCGGCAGACATATTGGCTGTCTGCCGGCTTACACTATTCTTAGACTCCTTGCAAGCCTTCATGAATCCGGCCCTATATCTTCCCAGGTGTATCTCACTGTATGTATCTGTTATGTGTATATTTAGATATAACAATATATGTGATGTGACAGTAATATCAATAACAAGTATAGGTTCATAGGTTCATAGGTTGGTACTAGGCTATCAGCCCTAGGGCCTATACAAGCCTAGCCATAACAATTCCCTGGCTATTTCTTCCCACATTATTTACTTTCCTGGACCCCTGTCTAGCAGGGCGACTGACGTGATCCCTGGGGTGAATTTCCTTTCTCCCATCCAATCGTCAAGGTTCCTCTTGAAGAGGTCCAAAGAGGCACTCTGCTTGACATGTATGGGCAATCTATTCCAGAGTCTGGGGAGTCTCTGGGTCAGTAACCTATCCCTCCAGTATGTTTTGTTTATTGTGATGACAAGGTTTAGATCCCTGGAGCGTGTAGCTCTGAGGGATTGGGATTTCTTTAAATGTAGCATGTCCAACAGCTCTGGGTTTGACATGGCCTTGTATGTTAAGCAGAGATCGCCTCTGAGTAGACGATATGACAGAGTATAGCTGGAGTTTAAGGCGGTCAGAGTAGGGCATCTGCTTTAGGCCTGTGATTCTTTTAGTGAGGTATTTCTGAGGCCTTTCCAGTTGTTGCAGATGTCTTGAGAGGTACATACCAAATGGGGTGTTGTATTCTATAATGGGTCTAATGAGGGATGAGTACAGTGGGACAATGACCTCCTTTTTTCTGGATGAAAAGCCCTTCGTGATGAGGTGTGCCACATAGAAGGATTTCCTGACTGTTGTGGCGATGTGGTTATCGAAGGTGAGACCACTGTCCACCTGTGTCCCTAAGTCTCTTATCACACTTTCTGTGTTTAGTGTACTGCCACCTATATGGTAATTCATGGATACATGTTTTTTCCCAAAGGGGATAACAATACATTTCTTGGCATTCAGCTTGAGCCCATGGCTCTGGCACCAAGCATCTGTTTCTGTAAGGCCCTTTTGTAGAATATCCACATCATTTGGGGATTCAATAATGGCTCCCAGTTTGCAGTCATCTGCAAACTTTGTTAGCCAGAGTCCCTTAGTGTTGACCTGTACTTCAGAGAAGTAGATGCCAATCAAGAGCGGCCCCAGGACTGAACCCTGAGGTACTCCACTTGTCACTTGTCTGGAGTTGGATTTGGAGTCAGCTACTTTTACAGTGTGGGTTCTATCAGTAAGCCATTTAGCAACCCATTGGGTGACATAGGGATTAATGCCCAACTTAGTAAGTTTATCTATGATTCCAGAGTGGGGGATGGTGTTAAAGGCCTTGGCAAGGTCTAGATAGGCTGTGTGGACCACCTTACCCTTGTCCATGGCTCTGGAGACTGATTCAAAGAAGTCAATCAGGTTCAGGAAACAAGATCGGCCCTTCACAACCAAAACTGGGTGGGGTCCAGTGTTTGAAGGTTGCCAATGTCTTTGTTTATAAGTTCCATGATAATACGCTCCATGGCCTTGCAGATAAGGCTTGTCAGACTGATGGGACGGTAGTTTCCGGGATCCAAGGTGGATCCTCCCTTGTGGATTGGGATAACTGTAGCTCTGCGCCACTCAGTGGGCACGAAACCTGAGGTGAGGCTATGATTAAACATGACACTTAGGTGAGGTGCCATTTCATATTGTAGTTCATGTAGTACACAGCCCAGGATGTCATCTGGTCCCATGGATGCTGTATTCTTGGCTTTAGAGAGTGCGTTTTGTACCTGTGTGGCCGTTATTACAGGAATTTGGCAATCTTCTGGTATTGAGATGGGCCATTTAGGGGGTGAGAGGGGGTGAAGTTGGCACTGAATCGATCTGCCAGGATATTGGCAATATCCTTTGGATCAGTATATTTAATGCCATTCTGTTTTAGCTCAGCGCAGATCTGAGCATTGCCATTTAGATTCTTGACATAGTTATAGAATGCTTTGTGGTTGTCTTTGGAATCTTTGGCAATTTTATTTTCGTAACTAGCTTTGGAGGATTTTATGAGGCATCTCAGTTTCTTACTGAGGCCAGTAAGGGAGTTTTTTGCATCCTGGGATTTTCCTCTTTTCTGCAAAAGTTTCTTCCTTTTGTTGTAAAGTTTGTTTATGGCAGGGGACCACCAGATTGGCTTCCTTTTTTTGGATGAGAGCATTTTGGTTCTATTTGGGATGGCACGATTCATGCATGAGTGGATGTGCTCGTACAGTGCCTTAGTGTAGGATTCAGCAGTTGAACTTTCAGTTCCCGTCTGCATGGGTGTTATGAAGTTTGTCACTTCTGACTTGAGTAGCATGAAGTTGGCTTTGGAGAAGTTTTTATGGTGGTTTCTTTACTGGGGGGTGGGATGTGGATGTTAAGGGTGATTAGCTTATGGTCAGACCTGACTAATGAGGGGGTGACCATAGGTATGGAGCATTGATTTCCCATGTTGATAATGACAAGGTCTAGGATATTGGAGCCCCTGGTGGGACTATGGATTAGTTGATCCAGGGCATTGGAATTTATGAATTCCAAGAACCGTTGCGCAAAGGTGTTGGGACATGAGTAGTTTTCCCAGTTAATGACAGGGTAGTTAAAATCACCCAGTATTAGGCTGTTTGGTTCTATCTTAATATTTTCCAGTATGTTTAGAAAGGTGTAGTGAGAATCTTGGGGTATGGTGGGGGATCTGTAGCAAGCTACAATTTGGATTGCAGTCTTACCTAGTGTTAGTTGCACTTGGAGAATTTCAGACACATTGTGTTGGCCAACTAGCCTGGTGGTGTGAATATCCTTGGTGAATATTGACACTCCTCCACCTTTAGTGTTAAAAGTCCTGGTTTGGTGGCCGAAAAGTGTGGTAAGAGTTGTAGCCTGGTATTGCAGGGGTGCTCTCTGGAGCCTTGAACCAGGTCTCAGTTACTGCACAGATATCGATGTTCTCCATTTTTAGGAGTGCCTCGAGAGAGTGCATTTTGAGGTTTAGACTTCTAGCATTGAGTAGCATTACCTTCAGATTTTGCATGCTTGTACCTGTTACGGTGGTGGTTTTGTCCTTTGACGTTTGCCTAAAAAAGGCACTATAGGGGTGGCAAGAGCCTTAGCCAGTAACCTGAATACCAGGGGCGACAGGTGCAGACCATCTCTGGCAAAGCATCGTGGTCTGTCAATCATGTCATCCCAGGCAGACAGACACTGGATCCCCTTTGAATGACACCATAAGCTTAGCCAATTGTTGAAGTCAATCATTTTATCCTTATATTGTGGTATCATTCTGGGCGAAGGCAGGATGCTACTCAGGGCTAGGGTTATACCTGCCTGGGCCACATGATCCGAGAGCTCTTCCATGTCTCTTTTCATGTAGTCCAGGGAGGTACGTCTTAAGTCATTCACTCCAACATGGACAATGACAGAGTCATATTTGTACTTGTTGTGGAGTGACTTGAGTGCATGCTTATGTGGCGGATCCTGGCACCCGACAGGCAGCTGACTGTAATTTTCTCCTTATTCAACCTGGTGAGAGGGACATCAGTGTGCCGGACTATAGAGTCACCTATGACTAAAGTGTTAGGTACATTGTCTTGCCTTAGGGGCTGTTGCTGGGTGGCACACTGGTGTTGTGAACTATGTGATACATTGGTTGTGATTGGTGTTTGTTTGCTTTCAGCTTCAGAGGTCTTTGTTGCTTGGGCAGGTTACAGTTAAGGGCCTCTGCATATGTGGATTTAGTGTTGCTATATGTGGGTGTTGGTGGTGCGGGTTTAGAAGGGCTATGTGTTGCTTGAGATGTAGTGTGGGTGTTAACCTTCTCCTCTTGACTGTTTAGCACAATCTTGGGTGGAGAGAGCTTTGCTTCCATTTTGGCTATGTAAGTGCATCTCTCACAGGTTGTAGTGTTGGGTGGTAGGAGGAGAGGGTTGTCTGTGTACATGAGGCAATTGCTGCATTGCCCCAGTATGCCCAGATTCACCAGGTGGACAGGAGAAATCACCGGAAGCTGACCCTTGGACATGCTTGGTTTGGGGCTTTTTTTTTTCTTTGTAAAGTATAGGAGCTGTTTACTTAGCAAGGTACTTTGCAATTATAGGCTGTTTAGTGCCTACTATTAATTTCTCCTTGTTAACAAGGAGAGTTCAGTGTTTGTATTTGTTTAAGGCTTCCTAGTGCTTTCCAGCAGGTATTAGAGAAAGTGCTAGTCACAGGGATGCTTAAAGGTAAGATTGAAAAGAATGCACTGCAGTGTGCACTAGAGAAGTTAGATGTGAAAGTAGGTAACTTGAGTTTTACCTGTTTAAAAAGTTAAGGTTTAGTGGAGAGTTACTATTTTTAAAACAGCAAGATGGATTGAAAGGGGTGGTCACTTTTATATTTTGGTACTATGAAATACTGTAGGATGGCCAATAAATTTAAATAATTGAAGGGGTGGGATTTCAAAAATGATGATTTTGTGATTACTCACATAAGCCAGTGAAAGTAGAGAGAAATGAGATATATGGTCAGATTAACATAAGAGGCGGGCAACTAGAAAGACAGTGGTATTTAACAAGACAACTTAAATGGGTGGGAGGGCGGGAAAAATTCTGCCTGACTCAGAACAGAGAGAGCTGTGGTCTCTTTTGAAGTTTTAATATGCTGTTAAAACAGAATTCAAGCAAAACACAAAGTAAAGAAAACAAACTACAGTATTCAAAATATAGAAAGGCAATACAGTAATACAAAAAATAACAGCAAACTAACCTTTCCTTCACAGCAAAGTGTAGCAGAGTCTGGATGAGCCTTTCTGGTACTACACAATTGTGGAAGTCAAAGCAATTGTTCAATACTATTCAATATGTGTAGTGACAGATACATTGGAAAACAACAACTGTCTTTTCAGCGGTCATGGCATAGTGGTTAACTGTGACTATAGTGACAAGGTCCTGGGTTGAATACCTGCAAGGGCTATTTTTTTGTTACTGGGCAGAACAAGGGCTGCTGGATACAGAGTGATTAAGGCAGTTCTGAGCAGCTTTAAGTGTGTTTGCACAAAACTAAGTGATGCTAAGCTACAGTTAAACATACGGGTGCTTACACCATGTAGGCTTCACTTACCAGTGTGCAAATATGCTTAGCTGTTAAATTGCAGCAATGCTGACACCTGCTAAGTATGGCTCAGCCCTGGTAACCAGTGCTCACATCCCAGTCTGATAACATAGCAGGGTAATGACATCTGTAATAAGTGTATGCAATGACATGTACAATACATGCATCTATGTGCTGTCATTACTGTAGCATGGGGTGTGAGTGTCATGTCTGAGATACACAAGTGTATAAGATCTGTACAGCACTGTTATCCATATGAATGTGTTACATACAAGGGTAGTAACCCAGGTTATGTGCTGTCACACTGGCATGTAGTGTATCATGGTGGTATTACTGTTGGCAGTGCTTTCCCAGGCAAGAGTAGAGTGCTAAATGTAGTACTGACAGCAAGCACACCTGCAGGCATAGCTGGACTCTGAGGCCTCACTGTCGTTTTCCTGGTGTGTGAGCTGTGTCACAGTATATACCCCCCTTCTGGATAATGATCTGACATGTGGAATGTAACTGTAGACTACTTTCTGTACAGCACATGCCAGTGAGGGCTTCCAACATATAGTAATGGCATACATATTGCTGTCAAACATCTATCTGTCGACAGATTCATCCTACTGCATAGCTACTTGACAAGCTGATGTCTTGCAGTCCCTGTACAGATGTGCAGATGGCAGAAATCCAACTTGGATACATACAGGCAACTTATGCTTGACTGACACTGACATATCTGCCCAACTGTGCTATAACTGGCACATATAGGAGACAACACCCTGTACACACCACATGCCATGGGTACCTCTACTACACTCCCACAGTCAACAGAACATGCTTGGGTACAGGTAACCATCACAGACACTAACCATGTGTTGTAATACATGTTGCATACATGTCAACTGGATCACCTCAGTGGCTATTTGCCGGAGGCACCCAGATGATTGACTGATGCATATCACTCTCACCCTGAGGGTCACTACAGTGGTGTCTGTCGATAGATTGCCTGCTGGCACATGGCAGGTGGCATGATACCATTGTACACACATCCCCTACACTACCCATCTCACCATAGACAATAGCCAGGTACACACCTATGACCACCTGCAGCGATGCACCCCAGTACTGACACATGTGTACGTGTGCATTACTGAGGATAGCAGTGTCTGTGTGGGCCTTCACAACCACCGCAACACCCTTTGCCATAGTAAGATGTGGTTGCTGCTGTATCGGACATTACATGTACCCTGTTACACTCCTCTCCCTAACTGCCACACGAGCCTTGCAGTACCAGCACAACAGTGTTGTACAAATGGATCAATAGGCATGGGATACCGATTGAGTTCTGCAAGTGTGTGTATGTGTGCATCTCTGTATATCTGTAGGGTGCAGCATTCCGAGACCACATACTTGTATTACAATATGCATTGCCACACAGTAGTATGGATAGTGTTGCTGCTGCCCATAGGTGAGGCATGACAATGCAACACTCTACTATGCCTGTGGCATGTGCATTAGATGCATATCCCTGTAGTACCACTGTTGGGATATACAATGGATTGTATTGCAGTTGCGGGCAATGTGTGATGGTGGGTATGTAAGAGTGTCATCATAGGTTCCAGTGAGTACAATATCTACTGTGGGATGTGGGTGTTGTGTACACTGTCATTACACTATGGTACACCCATTATATGTCCCATGTACCACTATATGGTGACCACTGTCACCATCAACCATACAGGTAACTGATACCACAATCCAGCCCAGTTATGCATGTGCTGTGTGCAGCCTACCTGTAACACATTGGACTCACTGACAAGTTAGTTAGCACTGATAGGCCCAGATCTCTCAAATGTGTGTCTGCCTGGTATGTGTCTGTTAATGTTTATATGATGGTATGTCACACTATGTATTGTCCATATACAATCATTACATCCCCCATTACAATACTGTACATGTCTGAGGATGTTCTGCATGTAACATGTAACCTGGAACACACCTCACCCTAAACGCTGTGTGGTATGTGCAATGGAAGCCACACACTTCAGTTGCACTACATACGTAGGTAGGGGTCTAGTCCTAGTGTTGCCAAGTAAGAGTGTGCATGTATGCGAATGGATGGGTCTACATCAGGTTGCTGACTATACATGTCCCAATGGCTCACCTGTCCATGTGGCACAGGCAATAACTGTTATACAAACCTGTGACATGTGTTCAACTGTACCCCGGATATATAACAGCCATGGTGCCACCACAGTGCCATACCCCTTGTGGAATATGACTGCAGACCACCCTCCTGCTGACTCATGTACACCTACACCACAAATGGATAACATTATGGAGACCACAATCACCAAGTGTTACTAACAGCTATAATGCATCATTGCTGGACAGCTACACTACCTGACATGTATGCATTAAACATTACTCCTGACAACATGTTATACTGCAGTACATTGGTACACTGTAGTACAGTCATTGTATGCATCAGAACCATATTAGCCTGTCCATGCATTGATGTTATGGATGACAGGGATGTGGCACAGGTATCATCATATTCACAGGGTGTGTTGTTGGTTTACCAGAGACCGAGGGTGGGCCATACGTTTGACACCATGTGTGTGGGTGATGGGTGCAATTAGTTGAAATGGGCGTGGTGATGTGGTGTGTGTAGGTATGGGGTTGCCCTAGGTGTGTTCATATAGTGTGTGGGTATGCATGCACACAGTTCTGCCATGTGGCTGCCCTATACTTGTGTTTCTTGGACAGCTGCAAACCATACCTGGCAGGGTGTGCAGTTCATCGCCTCCAGCCATGGGCACATGGACTGTGCCTGCCAGGGGTTCCATGTTCATGTTCAGGTACAGGCCTCGATATGCTACTTTCCCCTGATGATGACAGATGTTTGCTGGAACCAGGTCCCTCCTGGGACTGGCCAGGGCCATGTGCATGTGACCTGCTGTGATGTGGTGTGGACAGCACCCCCCCTGCAGTGCTGGGGCTGCTACTGCCACTACGAGAGCACCTTGGTGTCCTAGCACATCCATGTTGACTGCCAGCTGTTGGTGTTTCTGGCCTACGTCCACACAGCCATCGCTGCACTCCTACCACATGTTCAAGTATGGACAAACCACGGTCGATGAGGCCAACCATCTCACCCAACCATCTATCCATGACCTCCTTATAATCACAGAGGACACCAGAAAGTTCATGGAAGTTGTCACTTGTGGATGTGAGAGCAGCCCTCTGCAGCCTCAGGCCCTGTCTGGTGTACAGTTTCATATGGTACCAGTTGTGTCACTTTTGCCAGAGGCATGATGACCAGTGGCCCTACCATGATCACCCCGCTACATCCGCCTAAGTGGTGCCCTGCCAGACATCTGGCTATGCCTGCTGTGACCAGATGCAGTAGGCATAGATACCACATTCTCCTGTGCACTGCTACCAGCCACCAACTGTCCCTCTGCTATGGCCACTGGTGATGGGGTATATATAGGCAATGTAACTGTGCGCAGGGTAGGGGTGGCTAAGAGGGAGATGCCAAATGATGGCGCAGTTTCGGCCCCTGACAACCCTGCCTGTGCCTCAACAGTACTATCATCAGCTTTGGTGTCTGTATGGACACCAACATCAGATTGCATGCAGAAGGGACCCTGATCCACCTCACCACCTGTGGGGGTAAACAAGAAACACACTTTAAGATGTGTACAGCATTGCATAACAGTACATGCACACACACACACACACACACACACACACACACACACACACACACACACACACACACACACACACACTCCACCTTAATACTTCCCTGTCCCTGATTTTACAGACAGTCTCACATTTATTCACATAAGTTCCCCATCCTGTATCACACTTGGTAATATAGACTCATTAATACCACTCATTAATGTATCATTCCTCTAAATGCCTAGACAAGTGATCACAACACAAGACCTGTTACTCCAGTACCTCCTTGATCTGCATGGAGTAGGTTTTACATGGCCTCACTGCTGTCATCCAGTGCTCACCCTGTGTATGTCTGGACATCATGAGCATGGCCTCTATATGTTAGGAGCTACTACATTCACTCAATAATGTCACCCACTGGAGTGTCATGTGTAAGTATTGCTCAGTACATGCCAGATCTTCAGCTTAATCAACCTATCATGTGGACAACAGGAATATATGGATACACTGCCTGGTATTGTCTAGTAATTTCCCAATGCATCTGTAGTGCTGCATGCATGGGTAGTCATTCAGCTCTCTGCTGATTGCAATATTAAGGGTATACCTGGTGTCTACTTTCCATCCCAATGCATGTTCCATGCTACAGACCTTATTATACTATCAGCTGTCCTGTGATTGCATATTAGACAAGTATTCCTGGTGTCTCATGTGTCAGTCCATGTTCATGTACTGCACAATTCCAAAGGGAAGTGCTGCCATATGAACAACCCCACAATCACACATGTGCATACATGGACACCCACACAAGCACACACACATGCACACACACACATCCTACATGCATCAACCCTCCTCCACTCCACCAGATTGCAATTACAGACAAAATAACCTCCCCACACACACACCCACACACACCCACACACACACACACACACACACACACACACACACACACACACACACACACACACATAGGTGAGGTTGCACAAAGATAGTACACACAGTCCTCCCATTACCCATCTGTCAACATGCATAACATATGGTACTCAACAGCATGCAGTGCAGCTATAGTCAATCCATGCTAGCAACAGTATACATGTGTGTGATACATGGACTGTGTTAGTAGGTGATGCCTCTTACCCTGGAAAACACTGCACCCATGTACACAGTATTGCTGTGCACCTGTTCTGCACCCTGCCATGTACTGTGCACCAAACCTCTCAGGTGTACAAACCATTGCTGAATGTGTATTACTGTGTCAGTTATGTCTGTCTAATGCTCACAGCCCCTATGTTTTCAAGTGACACATACCTGTGATGATATGTGGACAGATATCATTTGTGAATGCTTGATGTCTGGTTTACAGATCCCAACATCAGCGGTTCATGTATGACCAATGCAGTACTATTACACTGACAACCATCAGACCGTACAGTGGCTATGGGGAGTGGACACACCCTTATTGATATGACACACTCTTCCTTGATCTGCCATTGGACCATATCACTGCATATATTAACAGTACATGAGCCTGATATGTGACATATATCTTGTACATTCACATGCAGTGTCTAAGAAATGTGTTAGGTGTGCAGATACTGACCGCAATGCATACAATCCGTGGGTGCATATGTGTGCATGCCCTTATCATGACGGTTTGTTGCACCTATTATGTTTACTACAGCAGTTAGTATTCCTGGCAGGGGTATACTAGCATGGGCCATCTGCATTTGCTGGTATACAGTCAGTTTGCCCTACACATGTCCCGCAACTCATCAATATGCAGAACTCTGCATGATTGCAAGGTCTACTCATGTACACATCCCTTGGTGTTCACACACTGCCGTCACTATTGCTGTGGGGGTAGGGTTAGATCTGCCACAGTTGCTGAATCTGACTGTGTGCAGATACAGCCATTCTTAGCATCCTTAGGATCCCTGCTGCAGTGCACTGGTGTGTCATGCTGACACACCCTCCCCACCTTCAGCCTTTTTGCAGATGCTTGACAAGTATGGCCTACACAAGTGTGTCAGTTTGCAGTGTTCCATACACTCAACACCACGTGTTACAGCCTAGTCCCAGCTGATAATGTGGACCACAGTATTATGTTATGCCATAGCGTAGATCTTTAACTGTTGCCATTGTAATACTGGTATATACACTGTTGTTGCACTGTATAAGGGTAATGTTTCACACATGTCCCTACTGTAGGCCTATGTGTCCCACCATTATGCTCATCCCTATGGACACATTTTGCAATGACAGGATGTTAGTTATCTTGCAAGTGTCTGACATACTCTTCAGATACCCCATCATGGTCACCACTGTGATGCAGTGCATTTAACAGCAACAATGCATGAACATGTATGGCATGCATTGTGGGTAGGTGTGTTAGATGTGTGCATGGAATATACCATAGCCATTACATGCCCGATGTATTGGCAAGCATCAACATAAACCATACTCACCAGCTACAGGCTGCTGCCTTGGTGGTATACCAGTGGGACCTACATAAGAGTGTGAGAGATGTGATGTCAGTGGCTACAGTTGTAGCATTGCTACAGGGTGGGTGCAACATTACAGTACATCAACAGTACAAGTCCACAATACTACCGCTTATGCACATCTGTTTATTACTACTATGCAGCAATAGACTATATATAATGACATCTCACATATGCATGATCTACCTGTATGGATGCAGATGTATACATAACAGTGGTCTACTGATGTGCCCTGTGGCCTTAACTACACACTCCTCTGCTGTGTATGGGTAGCACCCACCTCCACAATGGTCTCTGCCAGTTGTTGGGTGTGCAGGCAGGGAGGTGCCATGAGGTTGGCGAGGAGGTCCTCAACACCTGTCAGGGCGGATGGATGGCATGACCCCCCACATTGTGAGGTGATCCCCCACAGACTGCAGCAGCACACGCACGGGCACTGGAAAGCAGGTCAGAACAATGATGCCAGTATTGCCCAACCTGCTAATAACTGCGGTTCTGCAGGCCAACATCATTGACCCTGTGGATTAGATCATTCCACAGAGCAGTCCACTCCTGCTGCTCATGGGCAGCCATGCTGAACATAACCGGAGAGTGCTGTATTAAGCAACTCAACACAACCTCATTTTCTGCCGCTGAATACACAGGTAGATGGCCGTGGGACATCTTGTCTGGAAAAAATAAAGAAAATAAAGATGGAAACAGGTCTGAGCAACTCATACAGCAAGGTTACCATAGTTCTTAATACACATCTCTTTTACCCCCCCCCCCACCATATCAGCAATAACAAACTGTTCACACAACTCAGTAGGTATGGCTAACAGCTTACCAACCATTGGGACATATATTGTATTGTACCACACTTTGTGCTATATGTTTGTAGCCATGTTCCCTGTGTGGAGACTATCATTGCTGGCCTGTTACGGATTATTTCACCTGCATGCCATTGTCAGGACACTATGGTTCCATATATGCATGTAGTATGCTTGCTATGTGATTGCTGCACATCTGTCATTCTGTTTTATTGGGGATATCTATGCATGCTATTGGACATGTTCTGGGATTGTGTGGACTATTACTACCCACATATGTTCTATAACAGTGACACAATAGCATGTTTAGGGAATAGTTGCCAGCAGAACCACCTCTCCCACCTCATCTGGCCATGTTACCAGGCCACATCACATCTGGGACCCATCATGGGGCCTCCTCATCTACTGCTGCAGCACTACCTTCAGGTGGAACCACCTCAGGGGATGTTGTCCCCCCCTGGGGCATACACAGACATGATCCTGTCACCTGAGGTCAGGTCCAGGGTCTGATCCATAGGAGGCTCCACAGACACTTGTGGAATGTGCTACAGCACTTTGAGGCACCCAGTACACATTTACAAGGTCCACATGCTCCTCCTGCTCAGCCTCCAGGCCAGGCACCTTCAGGGCCATGGACTTTTGTTGTGAGTAGTAATGGGTGGGGGCCTTGTACCATTTGTTTCCATATGGGGGCTCATGGGGCTTCCATATCACAGACCACACACACCATCCAGGGTGTTTACCCACCACATGTGTCATATACCACCCCTGTAGGCTGTCCTCTATATTTACCAACCCAACCCACCTCCACAAATATACCTGCTATCCTTCCCCATAGTCCCAATCCCTACTTCACAGACAAGGGCAATGTGGTCCCAACAAGGAGTTCACATATGACATACCCATCCATGTTGCACACACTTACAGCTGTATATACCTGTGTGTATTGCTATGTGTGCTGTTCCCTCACACATAGCATGCAGCACTGTGGTGGTAATATAGGGGACATGTATTTACATACATATATATGTGTGTGTGTGTGTGTGTGTGTGTGTGTGTGTGTGTGTGTGTTTGCATATATGTAGACATATATATATATATATATATATATATATATATATATATATATATGTGTGTGTGTGTGTGTGTATATATATATATATATATATATATATATATATATATATATATATGTACACATATACATACCTATATATGGGGTACATTTAGACATCAGGTCCACAATCTCTAACTTTCCTTCCTTCACAGCTGCACTGTTCCGCCTTCCTACAATGCAGACAGGTGCCACATATGGACACAGCCTAACATTAGGGTGTATATATAGGGTCAGACTGCAGGTAAGCCTATTACACACCTATAGCATTTCAGCATGCTACAATACATGTTAACCTGAGTGTCCTGCAAGTGGTGGGCTCTGGAACTCACGTTTCCATCATTATGGCATTACTTCCACCACCAGCTATTGGCCACAATAATATGCATCTTTTCCATTACACAACACACACTATGTTGGCTTACATCTTGTCAGTCAGTGCTGCTCTGCACAGTTGATGGGTATGGCCCACTACCCACAGGGACAGACTCTAATGTCCATTGCAGTTGTTCAGCTGAACATCATTACAGCAGCAACACCTGATGGCACATATATATCATTCCACATCATCTACCCCAGTATTATGGACCAAGTCCTACAGTCAATTACATGCATATACACTTCACATACCTGTGATGGGAATGAGGTCTGTTATGGAAGGTGTTCTTGTAGGAGTTTTTTTTTCTCCTTGGCTATGGCTTTAGCCTGCTTCCTTTGTTTCTGTGTTTGGTTTGGTTGTGGTTCTGATTTTAGTTGTGGATCTGTTCTCTCTCTCTCTCTCTCTCTCTCTCTCTCTCTCCATCTCTCTCTCTCTCTCTTTCTGTCTCTCTCTTCAGTAAAAGGATTGAGCTGCTTGGAATAGATTGCAGCATGGTTTTATAGCTGATGCACATGATCAGGTGATGACCTCCGCACCAATTCGTGTCCTCCACTTGCTACCTTCATGCAGCATGCTTTGTAGTACTTCCAATTACCACTGTCATGGCAACCCACTACTATAAATCCCTACATCATGTGGGCATGGTCCCTTTACCTTTCCTGTATGGTGGACATCATTGCTGTGTGTGGGCAGCAGTGTTACAGACAGCAGGTAGCAATACCTCTTGTAAGAGAGCTTGCACACTCAGGCCAGCTACATATTTGTATGAGGTTCCGGAACTACAAACAAAGTGTGAGTAGTGTTGTTGTATGCATTGTATAGCACCAGTGTTACAGGGTTTGTGTGTACATGCTAGTTTAACATGGACTGCAGTCTGCCTGCATAGCTCGCAACTGTATGCCTATCCACTTGATGGCCAGAAGTGTGCCTGTTATGTTTTGCCTGTCTACCACACAGGTCTTGTGTCAGATATATCACTGGCAGTCTGTGTGAGAGTGCTATCAGTACATGGCTACATCCATTTGTGTTTCTGACTTCATATTTCTGACTAAGGGTATGTTGCAGACTATCCTGTAACACCAGCAACTTACTTAGTGTATGACAACACTATTTTATATATGGGCCTGTGTTCCAGCCTTTGTCCTCCACCTACATACCAGGCTTTGTCCATATGACATGCTGTCAGAGCTTGTTATGTAGTGGCCTGTGAGTATGTTATGCTGCCATTCCTGCCATCATTCCACTGCTGTTGTGGCCCCCAAACATATTGTGGGGTTGGATCCATATATGTGTGGGCTTCATCTGCTCATTACATGAGGGCGCTTATACAGTCCAGAGGTCAGTGTATGTAACAGTGGTATATGCCCCTATATGTCAGTCTATGGGGGGGTGCACCATAACTAACCTAGACTGTTACAACATGTGAGTGATGTCAGGGGTAAGCTGCCTTAAATTATCTAGATGTACATTACCATACAATTCACCTTGGGTAAATGCAGGCCTACTGCTTCCTGCCATACAGACTGTTCTGTTTGTCAGTATGATTGTGATGGTTTCAGTTATGCCTTGTTATGTAACAGATACATCCCATTGTGTCAACTGAACTCTTTACCCCCCCAGGGATTATGTACAGAGTGCAGATAGAGGCTGCTGGGCTATACATCTGCATTACTTACTGTTGATTGATTGTTATCCTGTGGCCCAGTCTGTCTTGACTGTTGTACTACTTGAAGGCCTTGGCCTGGACAGCAACATATATTATGATTTCTGGAATACTGTATTAATTGATCTGTTTGAGAGCTGCATTAGTCTGTTTATATGTATCTCATAGTCTAAACAGCTATATGACATGGCATATACAACTGTAATAACACACAAATAAAGCTTTCTCATGTATGCAAACCTGTGTGTGGTGTTATATTCTTTGACCTCTCTGTGGGCATTTGTTTCAAGCAACAATTGTCTTTTGTATGGGTAACTCATACAGTGTCCATTTGGTAAGCTGGCAACTGTAGGCATACTGGCTGTTCCGTATGGTGTGCAGCCTCTAAATATGTATCTTCCTATACATATCTCTGTGTGTGTATGTGTAGTTACATGTGTGTGTGTATATGTATCTTAGGGATTTTTATTGCTTCTACATTGTAAATTCCCTATGGTAGCCAGACTGTACTGCATGATATGTTATTGATACCAGCCTGACATCATACAGGTGGGATGGATTACTGTTAACATCTTGTGCCCATGTTGTGTTGAGTCCTGGTTATGGGACTTGCAACAGTTGGTATTGTATTGCAGGGCAGACCTGTTTGGCTGTGTGTGTGTGTGTGTGTGTGGGGGGGGGGGGTAATTTCAATATGTACAACCATAATAGTACCAACCTGTGAAACTATGCACAAGACGTACGTAGCTTGGGCCCCCTTACCCCCATTAACAGTGCCTGTGGTCATGTATGTATTTGTTATGTTCTCTTTTATAGCTATAGATATATATCTGTATATACATATATAGGCTTGCGTATATATATGTATATATATATATATATATATATATATATATATATATATATATATATATATATATATATATATATATATATATATATATATATATATATATATATATATATATATATACATACACGCACACACACACACACACACACACACACACACACACACATGCACACACACACACACACACACACACACACACACACACACACACACACACACACACACACATACACACACACACACACACACACACATACATCTGCATGTTTAAATACATTTCCTGTACTGTTGAATGCCTGTGCTGTATGATATGTTTGTAAAATCATCAGAGTTGTGTAAATGTGACATGGCTTAGCTGTAAATCACTTTGTCTATAATGTGCAGGGTCCTGGGATCAAGACTTGCATGGGGCTGTTTATTTTGTTGCTGGGCAGAACAAGGGCCATTGGATTCAAAGTGATTAAGGCACTTTTAAGCAGTTGTAAGTGGGTGTGGAGGTAAGCACTGCTAACTTCCGGTTACAGTTTCGTATACTCAGTTAGCTTCTAAATTGCTTAAGCTGTGTAGGCATTGCTTACCCCAATGCAAACAGGCTTAAACCCACTTACTGCTGATTAAAAGTGATTACTTCTGCTCACCCCGTGCTAATTGCTTTAAAAAAAATGAAAAAGGGTTGATATGAAAGTAGTGAAAAAGGGGAACAAAGAGGGAAAAACAGTAGGGAAAATAGCTAGGGATGTGCAGGAGGGGTGTAAGGAAGGTCCATAGCTGCCCATTTCTTCTACAGCAACAGCTGTGCATATACACTGAATTTGGAGATAGATTTGGACACTCATACCCCTGAGAGAAGGGTGAGGACAACAACAATATGCTGTTAAGCCAATTGGACCAGATTACATGTGTCCAGTGGACACGTGTGTGAAATGGACAGCTATGTATGGGGTGAGATTTTTTTTTGGGAAGAGATTGCCCTTTTTTTTCAGGTGAGAGTGGGATGTTGGGGAGGGATAGTAGGTATATTTGGGGAAGTAGGTTGGGTAGGTTAACAGACAAGACAAACAAGATGCATACAGGGGCTGTATATGACACATGTAGGGGGTAAACACATTGATGGGCAGGGGTGTTGGGAAATCAGAAGCCCATGATCCCCCTAGTGGAAACAGTGAGACTGAGGTCCCCTCCCATGGCCAGTCACCACTGCATCTTCATAGCCCCAAAGATGGCTGTGCTGAGGGCTGAGTAGGAGAGCCAGGCCGACCCTCTAGTCGTAACACATGGTCCTCCAGCTGGCGTAGCAGATCTCCGACCTCCCTGTGGAGTGACAGGTTCCTGTCCACACCTGCTTCTGGGGGGGCAAGCCCCATCCCCTGAGGCGGTTCTACCCGAAGGTGGTGCAGGACTAACAGATGAGGAGGTCCCGGGTTGGGCCCCAGACGTGCTGGTGCCCGGTGCCATGGCCAGCTGAGGTGGGACAGGTGGGTCTGCTGGGACCCACCTTCCCATATGTGCTATGGTGTCGAATTTTTATCAACATATGCGGGTTAGTAATAGTCAACACACTCCAGGATTAGGTATAACAGCATGCATAGATATTTCCATTAACCCAAACACCAGATATGGAACAGTTGAATAGCAAACAGAAAACGTGCATATATGGGACCACATTGGTCATTACAACAGCATGCAGGTACATTGAAGGCAGCATACCACCAATGTGGGAGTATTTCAACATAGCACATGGATAGAAACAGATTTAAATAATTATCAAACAATAGGAAGTATGTCCCAACATTAGAGTTAAATCAGCACATACCAACTGAGTTGTGTATTTAGTTTATTGTTGCAGATATGGTGGGGGGGGGGGTATGTCAATTAACAACTAGTATATTCCTGTAGTTTGCATTACTTTCCTAGTCAGTGCTGTGATCTGCACCTTACAAGTATTAGTACACTATCCTATTTCCATAGTTTGGACAGTGGTATGGCTGTCGACAACTATATACATGAACTGGTTTTACCTGCAGTATACACCTCTTACCTGGTATACATGTAGAGGTATTGTTTGTTAACACTACCTAACTGTTTCTACACATACTCCCAGATTCCAGGTTGATGTTGTGCACATATCTGTCCATCTCTTTTTGCACACATTCTGGGCATGTCTTCACCACATGCAGGTGAACCGGGACATATTTCCACTATTGCCCTCTTAAACCTTTAGTGACTTGCACAATGACAGGTTTGTTTTATTTGACATTTTCCAAATACGTACAGGTCTCACAGTCAGTTATATGACATGACATGCTGCCTACATGTCAGAAATTGGCACACTGATATGGCAGGGGGCAGGGTAGCAGCCAGCAGATATGAGCCAAATAACTGTACATTCTGGACATTTATGTACACTTGTGGGTTATGATTCTGCATACAGCCTACTACCACTCTCAGGATTTGAACCATGGCTATATGTGCAAAAAATACAACAGTTCACATTGCAGTTGAGTGTGCAATTTAGATTGTGTTGTCTGTCTTTTCAGAGTTTTCTAAGTCTCTCTCAATTGTACTATTTCACCTCTTGGGACTATAACAGTCATATACAGACATTCCTACACAATTTACTTATGTAGCACAGTGTGGGTAACAGTGCTTACTACAACAGTACTATTAAGTGATTGCAACTCTATATTACCATATGATACCAGAGTGAACACATGCAGTCCAGCAGTTAGACCTTAATTGTCAGGCTATTATGCTTTTATTTACATACAACCTATAGGAGACTCTTCGTGCCCTTTTCTCTGATGTATGCAGTACATGCCTTAAACAATACAGGTTTTATGCATTCAATTAACTTACTACTACTTTTAGATTTTTTTCCTATGACAATACATGCAAGACTATTACTTACCTGCCTCATGTCACAACTGCTCCAATCTACAGCCATGGGCCTCCTGGTTCATAGCCCACTCACTAGCTGCTGTGAAAGACATAATATTTAGCAATACCTAGCCATAATATATATGAGCTGGCAATTATTAAACAGGTACTGGACTGATACTTACACATGGCTGGGACTTCCCCTGTCCTCCTAGCTTCTTGGATTCACTGATCCAAGAAATCTCCCTTTCGCTGCTTCAGGTCGGTATAGTGATGCCTGACCTGCCCACCAGTTCGGGGTATGCCAGTGGCACTGGTGAGGTCATGGGCGAGATGGCCCCAGGCTTCGACTTTGTATTGGGAACCCTGGTACTGGCCCTGCAGCAGTGTCATGTCATGGTCTTTCACAAGGAGTCCTGCCATGACTCTGGACTCCTGGATGCCCCAGCGTTGCACCCAAAAGCGCACACCCTCTCCTATTCTAGACTTAGTGCCTGCAAGGGGAAGCTACAACCAGTTGTGTGATGTATTTCCACCTGTTAGGTTTAAATAGGTCTGGTTTCCCACACTTTGCCGTGATTGGACAGTTTTAAAAAGGTTAAGCTATGGGCAAAAATGCTTACCTAAGGTTGGCTTTGCTTAAAAGGCTATACCAATGGGCAGACTGAGTTAGCTGGCCTACACATTGCTTACACCTACTAAGCTGGGTTGTGCAATGCTTTGCATTGCTTAATATTTAAGTTGCATTATATTTGCATTGTGACATTGATTTATTATTCATTACATGTTATATATGTGTTTGGTATCCATGATTCATGTTTACGTACACTGTATGGGGTCCTTGTGTTTATTAGGGGATTTCAACACTTTATTACAATGATGCCTCACATCTGGGCTTAATGCTGTACTCCAGTTAACATGTTTATGACCTGTAGTTGGTTATATAATATAGGGTGGCTGTGGTGGTGCAGCGGTTAGCGTTGTCACCTCACAACAAGAGGTTTTCCATTTCAATTTTCGGCTGGGGTGCCTTCTGTGCAGAGTCTGCATGTACTCTCTCTGGTCACATGGGTTTCCTCAGGGTGCTCCAGTTTCCTCCCACATCCCAAAGACATGCAGTAGGTGGATTGGACACTCTAAATTGTCCCTAGGTGTGAGTGTGTGCATGTGTGTGTGCCTTCTGTGGAAAGTTGGGTGCTGGGCTGACAACTCAACACCATAAAACTCCACTGCCAATCATGAGCAGACAGATGATCAGTTGTGGCGACCCCTAACCGGGAAAAGCCAAAAGAAGAAGAAGAAGAAGTTGGTTATACAGTATAAAACTGTATATAGATTCCATTCACATGTTCAGTTTGTATTTCCTATGGTGAGGATCTGTTTGGTTATACCTCAGTCTTATGTACTGTTGTGATGGCTTAGTGGTTAACTACTGTGACTATCATGTTCAGGGTCCTTAGTTCAAGACCTGCAATGGCTGTTTAGTTTGTTTCTGGGCAGAACAGCGGCTGATGCATACAGACTGATTAAGGCACTTTTAAGCAATTCTAAGTGGTTTTCGCGGGTTTGCGTGAAGGTAAGCAATGCTAACCTCCGGTTAAGTATTCTTACAGTGAGTTAGCTTCAATATTGCTTAACCTGTGTGCGCATTGCTTACCCCCATGCAAACAGGCTTAAACTCACTTACTATTGCTTAAATATGCTTACTCCTGCTTACTACTGCATAACTATGCTTACCCTTGCTTACTAGTGCTTACACTTGCTTACCACCACACTAATTTAGACAGTGATGTCTAATGGTTTTTGGGTAGGTAGTGGATTTGGCAACTGTATGGATTTATCATTCATTACACATTTTACCTTCCATTTGTATCCCTGATTCCTGTGTACATATACTGTATGGGGCACTTGTGATTATCTGTGGACTTCGCAACATTATGACAATGACACCTCACATCTGCATTTAATGCAATACTCCAGTTCACAAATATATGCTATGTCATAGGTTATGCAAAAAATAAATTGATCATAAAGTAATTTGACATGGAAAATGGATTGTACTGGAGTGGAACTCGAACCGGGATTGACTGCTCATAAGGTGAATGCTCTGCCCACTACACTATGGCTGTACTGCTTCATTTGCATATATCTTGCTTTTTATCCTCTTGTGCCATTTAAGCTGCATTAACCATAGCTAAGCGATGGACAAATCCATGCACCTATGGTTAAATTTGATCTGTTTCATAAAAAAAAATTCTTTATATTTAAATGTTGTAACTATTGCTCTTGTACACTTGGGGGGATGTTGCTGGGGGTATGCAAACACCTATGAGCAGTCTTGCTCATTCTTACTTCTACACTGCTGTTCTTTCAGACACACCCCCTGCACTCGTATATGCTCAGTGTCCATTTAGGAGCTCAGGCAGCACGTCTTCATTACTATGCATGGCACGCTGCCGTTCTGCTCCTAAACAGCCACTTCCGTGCAGGACTAAGCTAGTCCTGCACGGAAGGAGAGTGAATCTGGGGGATTGAGTTTTATTAATGCTGCTAATTATGTAAATGTGTATAATTGTTTGTATTTCTGTAAACATTTCAATAAACAAGCACTAAGAAATTTCTTGCCGTCATGTAATAGCTCAAGTCTCTTGAACTGCAGTGCTGCTGATGCTGTGTCTGATATTTATACATAATTGTGAAATAAAATGAGTGCCAGCTGTCTTGTACACTTTGTTATTCTGATTCATATCCTCCGCTTGTTGTCTAGAATCACCACTGTGCACTCTGGACCGCAAGGTTTGGAGCACCACATGCAAATGCAGTATTCTGTGGGAGGGGTCTGTGTAAATGACATTCCTAGTATGCTGCCCATTTACAGTGCTTGAACAGTTCAGGATTCAAAGACACAAGAACTACACAAGTGCAGGGTGGGATGGCATTTTAAAGGTGTTAAGTATTGGTTGCACACACCCATGCCTTGCAATGGTTGGAATCTTTATAGGGTGAATCATTGTCACTTCACCCTGCATGGACCGCTGATGGAGATAAATTATGCTGTGCTGCAATAACAGTATATGTATTTGTGTAATGCACATTGTTACCTATATGTTTGTGAACAGTAGAACAATGTGTCCATCCATGCCTTTCCATGAATGACTATTGGCAGTGCTGGCATGTGTGTGTGTGTGTGTGTGTGTGTGTGTGTGTGTGTGTGTGTGTGTGTGTGTGTGTGTGGGAGAGTTTGTGCTTGTGCATAATGTGTGCGCATATGTATATAACCTTAATTTTGGTGAGAAGCAATTCCTTTAACTCTATTCCATTTTCCAGACAGAAATATATAACAAAGATGCATACTGCATAATTTATTAGAGAACTAGAGATATGTCTGAAGATGTAAAATGTGGACATCAAATATCAGTTTGATGCTTTTTCACAATTATAAAAACTTTCATTTGATACTGTTAGGTTCTGTGCAAACAGCCCCTTATACAACATATTAATTCAAATATTACATGTAGCATATATTCATAATCATGAATGAAAACAATTAGTGTCTTTGTTGCTCTGTATCCCATCTGGATTCCTTCAGTTGTATTTCCAAGGTGCTGCTTAACAATGCTACTTGCTGGGTTTTGGCATGTCCATTTCAACTATAGCAATACTTCATAATGAATTTATTTGGAGAAAACCTGCAAATATTTCATGTGAGCTGTGATCTCATGTGGTATATTGTGGGCAACCAACAGAGGCACTACTGTTGTGGCCCCCTTAGTTCTGCATATGATTATAAAGGGATGCAGGTATGTCATGTACACAGTGTCTATAGAACTGCAATGACAGGTTACAATGGTACCTTTTCTAATTTTTCTACTACTGTGCATGTATGAATGACAACTCCTGCAACAACCTATTATATGTTTTAATATGACATTATTAATGCAATTACTAATGTACAAAGCATTCGTAAATGGGTGCAAACTAATTACAGCATCTGTTACTGTGAATCCTATTTACCATCTGATGTTCTTTATGTAAGTAATGACTGTAGAGCTTCAGCTGGGACAAATAGCAACCTGGAGTTTCATTAGCTGGTGTCCCCTCGACCATAGTCAAGGAGCAAAAACATCCTTCGGGCACAATAGACTTAGAAAATGTAGGCAGCCTGCCATTTAAGAAACTGTGATTCAGATCATAGTAGCTTAAATGTTACTGGTATTGTTTGCATACTCATGCTGAGCAACAATGAGTGAACCAATGACTTGCAGGGACCAATCAACACCTCTTCTGCAGTGCAGATCATGCTTCCTAACAGTTTGCTCCTGATGCAGGAACCCTAGTTACAACTTTTTTTGTAACTGCTCTTGCAACATGCAGTTCAACAGAACTACTAGATGGACCTTATGTCCATTATAAACAATTCTAGAAATTTTTATCTAAAATTTTTTTTATGACATTTGCAAAACACACACAATCATAGTCCACACACCTGTGTTGCACAGCCACTAAGGCTTTATCATAAACCCAACATATTAGTTATAGGATAATCCACTGTGCCTCTCACCAGGCTGGATAAGGAGGAAGTCATGGTTAGTTGCCTGTCAGGTGTCAGAATCCACCATATCACATAAGAACTCAAGTTTCTCAACAAAAGGTACTGTTATGACTGTCATAGTCCATGTTGGCGGGAATGACTTGAGACGTACCTCCTTATGAAGAGAGACATGATTGAGCATGCTGAATATATGTCCCAGGCAGGTATGTTCCTAGCCGTAAGCAGCATTTTACTGTCACCCAGAATGATGCCTCAATACAAACAGAAAATGATTGACTTTAACAATCAATTGGTTTAGTTTCTGGTGCCATTCCAGGCGGATCCAGTACCTGACAGCCTAGGAAGATATGATTGACAGACCATGATGCTTTACCAGAGATGGCCTGCATCTGTCTCACTTGGGCTTCAGGCTTCTGGCAAAGGCGCTTGCCTCTCCATATAGTGCCTTTTTTTAGGAAAAGTGATGAGGTTAAAGCTACCAACATAAAAATTTCAACAAAATGCAAATTAAAGGTCATGCTGTTAAACGCTAGGAGTCTAAACATGAAACTGCAATCATTGCAAGCATTCATAACCCTGGAAGATGCTGACATCTGCCCAGTCACGGAAACCTGGTTCAAAGCTGTGCAGAGCACCTGAGCCTTACATGGTTACTCATCCGATCATACATTCAGACCCAAACTGTGGGCAGTAAAACCAAAGGAGGTGGAGATTCAATATATATTAAAGACAGATACACCTCTAGGCTTGTCAAACAGTATGATGCACAGGAGATACTCCAGGTGCAGTTAACCATTGATAAGACCCCTATTCAAATCATAGCTAGTAACCGGCCCCAAAATGTGACTCAAGATGCCCAATCTGCCTATCTGAACCTTTCAAATCTATCAAGATTCAACCCTTTACCCTGATCCTGGGTGACTTTAACTACCCAAACATAGACTGGAAGATCTACTAATGCCAGAACACAAATGCCCAGAGATTTTTTTTTGTTTTTATCTGTTAACATATTCTTTACTTCTATTCTTATAATATTATTATTTAATCATATCCATGCTTATTTTATCTACTTCTTTTATATCCTCATAAAATCCTCTATACATAGTTTCCCCTTAACATTTTTATTCTTTTACATTTCAAAAAGACATGCCGCTGGATTCATTAAAATCTGTGCAGGAATAGTGCTATTTCTACACAGAGTAGATCGTGCATGTGTAGAACAGCAGCGTGCCTTGCATATTCATGAAAGTGCACTGCTATATTCTCTATACGGACACGATCTGTGTACGAGCACAGGGGGCATGTCTGAGCAGTGGCACTTTCTAAGTCATACTGGCATGATATTAGAGCTTTTCTCTGATATAATGCCAGTGTTTCAGTGTCCAGTGGGTCCAACATGCATGTGCGAGGAATGTCCTTGCTGTGTGTAAGTATCAGTATCAATAAGTGTTTTCCAAAGTCCAGCCTGTGTATGTGATTCATAGCTATGCATAAATGTTTCTCTATGTCCTGTACAGCTGCAGATAAGAGGGCTACGAACATGGACACCCATGCCAGCAGGCTGCTAAGGCTGCGTTGCTAGGCTGGTGAGTACAAATCTAGCTTGTAGTATTCAGGGTAAATAAATAGAAAGGAGTAGTATGTCACCTATCATTATTTAAAAATGGGTATGGTTTGTACTGAATAAATGAGACATTAGCAGAGTAATAGTGATGTACTGGTTGTGTTTACTTTGGTATGTGGTGGTATGAATCGAAATGTGTACAGTTTCTGCAAGGCAACTATAGCTCTGAAAGCATTAAATAATCAAGGCTCATCTGACAAAGATTGTGGAGTTGGAAAACAGGAGATTAACGATATGAAATGTTCCATGCACCAAGATACCTGAATAGACATGTTGTGTTAACCAATGTTTTCCAGACTGTGCTATGTCAAAGTACGAATACACAATATAAGAACTATCTGCCATGCATTATTGTCAGAATTACAAGGTCAGATTATACAACCAAGAGAATATTAGGTAGAAAACAGTCAAACAAGAAACAGCTGTTTCTCAATATGTCATTCTGATGAAACACAAACTTTATTCTATTTTTTGGACAAACAGGCATGGTTTGAATCCCAGGAGTGGTAGTAAGCTGTATGCATAATTTCACACAGGAATATGTGAATATGTGTAGAAACAGACAGGTAGGGTTAACAGAAATTTCCCCTGCAGGTCTGCAAGGTAAGTAAAGGTATACCTTAGCTGTAAGAAGGCTGTACTTATACACTGTGTACAACACCCACTGTTCAACACCAAGGCTGCAAATGACAGCAAGTTAAGTACATACGCCATATAGTCTCCTCCAAGAAATGTCCCTCAAGTGTCACACTGTCACAGCTAGTGGTCACTACCGCCCACACCCAGGGTGACCAATAGAAATCAAGGCAGAGTATGTCAGTAGCGCGTGCACACACACATTTTATATATATATATATATATATAAAAGTAAATAAATACATATATATATATATATATATATATATATATATATATATATATACACACACATAAAAATATATATATACATATGTATATATATATATATATATATATATATATATATATATATATATATATATATATATATATATATATAGATATATATCTACACACACACACACACACACACACACACACACGCATGCACACAGTATGAGTGCACATATGTAACCCTGACTATGTGAATATGGGTAGAAACTGTCAGGTAGTGTTAACAGAAATTTCCTCCACAGGTAAGAAAAGGTATATCCTAGCTGTAAGAAGGCTGTACTTATACACTATGTACAAAGATACCACTGCCCAAACCCAGCCCATACGTCAATGTAAAGTGAGGTAATACCTGGAAAGTAATAATTAGAGCAATGATCATTAAAGTTGTGAGCAACTGAAACCTATACAGTTGTTAATTAATATCTCCCCCACCCCCACCCTATCTGCACCAATGATCTAAACACATAAATCAATGGGCATGTTTTTCACCAAACCTACTGTTGGGGCTTGTGTCCTATTGTTCTACAAATATTTAAACATTTGACTATTAATGTTCCCTGTTCAAATAATATCATTGGTGGCCTGTTGCTATCAATGTAACCTGCATGCTCTTATAATACCCACTGTGGTTCCATATAAGCATGTATTCTGTTTGCTATGCAACTGTTCCAAATCTGCTGTTTTGGGTTAATGGGAATACTTATGCATGCTGTTATAACTAATCCTGGAATGTGTTTTTCATGACTAACCAACATATGCTATAAAACTGCAACACCATAGCAAGTATGGGAAGGCTGATTCCAGTGGATCAACCTGTTCCTGCCTCAACTGGCCATGGCACTGGGCTCCAGCATGGCTGGAACTCAACCCTGGACCTCCTCATCTGCTGGTCCTGCACTACCTTCAGGTTGAACTGCCTCGGGGGATGGGGTCTGTCCCCCCCTGGGAGCAGGCTTGAACAGGACACTGTCACCCATCATCAGGTCCAGGGATTGGTGCGAAGCAAGCTTCGAAAGGAGTTTGGAGATCTGCTACCCCAGCTTGAGGGCCACATGGCACATCTTGAGGGTCAGCATGCCCCTCCTGCTCAGTCCCCATCACAGCCACTTTTGCGGCTGTGAAGGTGCAGTGGTGACTGCCCATGGGTGGGGACCTCAGTCCTAATGTATCCTTTTGGGGGCTCATGGGCATCCGATTCCCAACCATCCTCCTCATCCAAGGTGTTTGCCCCCCACATGTGTCATATACTGCCCCTGTCTGCTGTCTTGAATGTCTTGTCTGTCTTCT